>NC_055970.1:7289338-7296838 GCF_018492685.1 Alosa sapidissima
AAACTCACACACACACACACACCCACACATATAAAAACAAACAAATTATAAGAAGATTTGTCACACGCACATATCTAGACTGTTCCAAGCTCCACATCGAGCGTCCATTTCAAATCTACAGTGTAAAGGCCAGAGAACTAGAGGTGGCTTATGAAAGCCTGGAAGGTGCCCCGATGGGCATATTAATCAAGCACTAAAAAAAAAAAACGGCTGCAAAATTAAATCGATTTTTAATCAAAATTGCAATTTGAACTAGAGCAATTAGCAAATCGCAAAAAAGGCTGCAAGTCATTGTGCAGCGCACAACTCTGTCCCATTGGTCAGTCTTGATTTGAATGGTGCTCATCTAGTTGTGGGAAGGTTTCAGAAGGATGAGCGGCCAGGAGCCCCGGCAGATGTCATATCACCACAATCCACCCCATAATTTCATCCAGATCCACATCTCGTCTGGCCAAGTCATCTTGGCAAAGGATGCTGCTGATATGCAAAACATAGCCACAGCCGGTGTCACGTTCAAACGGAAACTGAACGGTAAACTGCCACCAAGGACCTGTCCACGACATTCCACTGGAATGCGCAGGTATTCCACTGGAAAGGTGCATAACTAAACACTGCTGAACGCAGAAGTCTAATCTAAGACAAATAACGGAGTTCATACTCCCTTCAGTAAGCTGCACACACATAATGTTCTACAGAACACCTCTAGCCCTCGGCCTAACCGCAAAAACAAACACAGAATATCATGCACGCGCGCACACACACGCACATATGGCAATGACATCACAAAAAAAATTAAATAAATACAATTTCAGCTACTGTGGCCATGTAATTCATACACTTTTTTAAGACCTTATTTTCTGAGGCTTGTCCTCAGAGCCGGATTCCATTTACTCAGCGCATCGGCAGAGGAAGATGATCATAGTGCTAATTTGCTGGAAAAAGATTGATACTGGGGTGAAAAAAAAAAAACATTGATTCATGTATTGTGATTTGTTTTGGTGACGATCAGTTCTTTTCCTCAGAATCCTTTTTTTCTCCCATTATTTTTTACCAGAGATCCGCCTTAATATTTTCTGAGTATTATATATATTTTCTTGTTTTCAGAGTACCGCAGACAGCAACAGACTCATATCCTTTTCAAGCAAAACAGACCGTGAGCAGAAAATGGACCGTCTGGAGACATGATGTCCTTTCTTTTTAGAAAACAATAGTTTTTTTTATAAATGTCTCATAATATATTGTCTCATAAAAGTGTATTATTCATATTTTGTTTTTGTTATAGAATAGAATGAAAGAAAGAAAAGAAGAAATAAAACCGCAATACTCAATACTATCGAATCGCAAAAAAACTAAATTCGCAATATAAATCGAATCGGCACACAAGTATTGTGATTCGTTGATACCCAACAATCTTTCACAATGCAAGACACAACTTTAACCATTCAAGATACATCGATACTGTTGCCTAAAACTAAAAAAATATGACTGACCAGCCTCACTGATCCAAATATTCAAGATTTTTTGGTGTGAAGCTGCTTTATGAGAAATGATGGAGATTTGCAGAGCCAAGTTGTTAGGCAGTTGAGTTGGTAGGTGGGTAGAAAGCCCATGTGCCTGCTCACCTGCTGAAAATGGAAAATGGTTTTCAAGCCTCTTGTAAATTTTAATTTCTTTTGGACCTAATTAGTGCTTATCTGTCAACTCCCACATGAAAAGTGTAATGCCCTTATCAATCCTTCAAGTTGTCAAATAGCCTAAGTTATAGTGCCAGAAAAGCGTGTCAGTAAAAACAAATTACATTTCCTCACATCTGTTGGATAACAGTAACACTATTTGGGACTTGAAGAAACCTATGAGAGCAATGTGACTAGTAGAAAATGTTATAGGAAACCTGTAAGTTTAACTAAAAACATTTTAGAAATTAAATATTTTCATAAAATTTCAGTTAGCGTACGTGCAGAATGTTACATGCATATTACAGTGTTCCATTTGAAGATGGGGGTGGGGGGCACTTCTATATAGGATTCGATCTCATTCCTATCAATATCACATCAGAATGAACTTGTTCACTTGTGAATCGGAATCTAATCAAATTATGGCATTTGTGCCAATACCCAGCCCTGACATTAGTTATGCATTTATGCTTGTCGATCAATTCATTTGGGAATAGGGATGACAAGTTTTGGGGCAAATCTTTTTTATTTTATTTGGGATTACAAACTAAAAGATCCAAGCAAGAAAAGAGCTGGTCGGTATGATTCATGACTGCCGTATGGAGAAATAGAAGAAGAGCCTAACAAAATTACAAATAGTGAACAGCAGTGTTAGTGTGTTCACATGACCTGACAGAGACAGCTGCATCCTGGCTATAAAAAAAACATTCTAGTAGAGCAGCAGAATTGTTGTTGAACAGGAAACTAAGGGAAATTAGCCTTAAGAGAGGGCCTTATGATGCAGTCAACTATACTGGTCAGCATATTACCATGCAACTTGTCTTTATACCCGTGCATATAAGCTACGTATAATGTAGCTTGGCTTATATCCTATTTAGATACGGAGTGAAATTTAATCAGGAAGAAATTAATTTCAGTCATTGATTTTCTCAATACTGAGATGTTTTCAAAAACTTAAGAGAAATCTCACACTAGGAAGGACTCAATCTCTTCATAACTCCTTCACTTAAGAGACCTAGCACACTTCCAAAACGGGCCTCTGTGTGGGCCTCCAAGCCGGGGATATTTATAGGCATTAGCTATAAAGATTTCCATCCAGGGCCACAGAGCTCACAGACTGCTACGCTAATTCTGCGCGCCACTGCAACGTGCTATTAATGAACGCGGTTTGATTATCACTAACAGAAGAGTAGCAGCACTGGGACATTCTGCAGCATTCCCCAAACGCCGCACCAATAACAAGAGGTAGGGAGTAAAAGAGAGCAAAAAAAAGAGAGAGAGAGAGTGAGAGTGAGAGTGAGAGAGAGAGAGAGAGAGAGAGAGAGATGAGGAGGTGCAGGAGGAAAAAAGGTCTCCCACGTAAGCTACTTCTCCCCGCTCTAGGAGTGTATTAGCTCCTGAACGCTGGGTGAGCAGCTAATTGCTAGCCTTTATTTCATTAAAAAAACAGTAGCAGCACTAGCGTTCGGCGGCCTTTTCCTCGCGGTCTCAGAGAGCGCTGGTGGGCCGAGTGAGCGTGCAGCATGGCTAACCCAGACAAATTGGCTGGCCATTTCCCCTCACTGGCCACCACTGCCACCATGCACACATAGGCGTGGGAGAGAGAGAGAGAGAGAGAGAGAAGGAGAGGAGGAGAGATAGAGAGAGAAAGGGACAGAGATAGGGAGTCGGAGAGATGGAAGGGGGGCAGTCTGCTGTGAACAAGGAGCCTCTCGGCCACCATGAGCTTCAGGATGTGACAAGAGGAGAGGAGAGGAGAGGAGAGAGGAGGGGTGAGAAGAGGAGATGAGAGTGAGAGAAGAGAAGAGAAGGGAGGAGAGAGTGAGAGGAGAGAAGAGAGGAGGGGTGAGAAGAGGAGAGTGAGCGAAGAGAAGAGAAGGGAGGAGAGAGTGAGAGGAGAGAGTGAGAGGAGAGAAGAGAAGGTGGGGAGTTGCCGGAAGCAGCCTTAAGGAGCACCAGGCTGCCCTGGTTCAGATATGTTTAGTGACGTTGTGTAAGAGCGTGTGGGTGGTGGAGGCTTAGGTTCAGGCTCACCCTCCAGGTCAGGACAGGTGTTAGCGCCATGACTGAACCAGGCTACATGAGTTAGCTGCACCACAGGAGGCTTGTAGGTGGAGTCTAAAGCCTTGAGTCTACACACTTGTAGAGAGCACACAGACAGCTGTGGACAGCACGGAAGTGTAGCTCTTATTATACTTTTTTTGTCTATTTGGAGTTCGTCCATTTGCTGTCCGTGCCCTTGTGGTATTGTGGCCGCGCGGTCACAAAAAAAAAAACTGGATGGTAAACAAATGTCCGCACGGAGCCGTGGTGGCTACACCCACTGAATTTACATCGCTCTGTCACCCCAGCGGACGATCGCGGACTCTTGGGACACTCAAAGCGTGGCCCTGGCCTGAGGGAGCATCATCTGGGAGAGAGTGAGAGACTCTCTGTCTGAGGGGCGCGGAGCCAGGTTTCCAGATGGCACTGCAGCACGCATGGCAGCGTCGCTGGAGGAGCAACGGAAACGGAGAAGGAGGGAGAGAAATGGGAGATAAAGAGATGGATGGGTTGGAAATGCTTGGAGCCAGCCAGCCGTGCAGTGAGGTAGAGACGACATGTAGGCTTACCACGGATGGAAAGAGATGAGCAGCCTGTAGAACCAGTCTTTCACTCTCACTCGTGCCCACACACACACAAAAACACACACAGACAGACACGCACACGCACGCATGCACGCACACACACACAAACTCACACAGACAGACACACGCACACACGCACGCACGCACAAACACACACAAATAATTTATCTTAACCAGCCATCTGATAAATGGCTAGCCTGGGGCCCTCATCACACCCTACCTAAGGAACAACACATCATTACCCTGAAGCATGGAAACACCAGGAACCGCCACAATGCACTTCTGGGTTCAAAAATTTACCTACCTGCTCCACTAGTCCAACCAATGACTCTTACTACTATGGATGCCATTCAACACGCTAGTCAGCACGTGCTAACACTTAAGCTTTAACAACAACCAAATGGTAGCAACAATAAAATAAATAAAATCAGCTTTAACCATGGCAATGAATTGAGGTGTCCATTTGAGAAATCTGTTTTTCTAGGTCCGAGCAAACATATGAGGGGAAATAAGGAAAAGGCTGTGTGAAAACATGACTAAGGCAAAAGAGAGAGAGAGAGAGAGAGAGAGAGAGAGAGAGAGAGAGAGAGAGAGAGAGAGAGAGAGAGAGAGAGAGAGACTAGAGAAAAGAGATAGACAAACAGAGCCAGACAGAGAGAGAGATAGAGTAACCCCAATTGAGTACAAGGCAAAAACATGGAGGAAGGGAGGGGGAGAACGAAAGGAAGAGAGAAAGAAAGGGAGAGAGAGAGAGAGAGAGAGAGAGAAAGAGAGAAAGAGAGAAAGAGAAAGAAAGAGAGAAAGAGAAAGAAAGAGAGGAAAGATAGGAAGAGAGACAGAGAAAGAGAGAGAGATAGGAAGAGAGAGAGATAGAGAGAGAGGGGGGAAGAAAACGAGAGGGGGAGAGAGAGATAGAAAGAGAGAGAGAAATAAAGAGGGAGAGAGAGAGAGGGATAGGAAGGAAGAGAGAGGGAGGTTGTCTGTGTTGGCTACTGTGCGGCTGAGGTCAGAGCTGAAGCCCACATCAGATCAGGGGGCGTCTGAGTGACGGTGGGGGTGGGGCACAGCAGGGAGCTTACTTCTAGACCTTTACCATTCGTTTATTATTTAGGTCAGAGATAGGAAGAGGGGAGAAGGAGAGAGAAAGTGGGAGACAGAGAGAGAGACAGAGAGAGAGAGAGAGAGAGAGAGAGAGAGAAAGAAAGAGAGAGATGCATCAGGCAGACAGCAGCATAAGAGCAAACTAGACAGAAACAGACACACACACACACAACACAAATAGAAACAGGAACACACACACTTGCAGACAGACACACACACAACAAAATGCAAAACTCATTGGAGCCCAGAGGGGTGCAGTTAGGTGAAGTCAGGGGAAAAAGAGAGAGGGAGATAATGAAAGAGAGAAAGCAAGAGAGACAGAGAGACAGAGGGAGAGAGAGAGAGAGAGAGAGAGCAGTTTTTTCTGCTCTAATTTTCACTTCCTCTCTGTCAAGAGACAAGAGACAGGTAGGATGGCTTTTCAGGGTACTGAGGCATCACAGATAGTGACGATTCATCTACCACTCTGTCTGTATCTCCATCCCCTGCCCCCACACCAACACACACACACACACACACACGCGTGCGCGCGAGCGCACGCAGAAAATCATGCAGGCAGGCGTGCACACACAGTTTGCACACACACGCACACACACACACACATCCCTGCGAGGCAATTCTGAATGGAAATTCAGTCTCACAACAGAATTGGAAAGAAGAGGATGAATTATCAACACCTCCATCACCAAATAGGTGGCAAATCTAGCTCATAACAAAAAAAAAACTATCTGCACTTACACACTCAGAGTTTCGTATCATGGTGGGTGGGGAGAGGGAAGCACTTTGAAGTAAAACCACAGTGTGGTGAAAGTGTGATGCCTGTTGCAACGATGAGCACAGAGGAAGAGCGTGCTCTCGTGCAGGACACTGATTCAGCTCAAGTGCAATAGGCAATGCAGAACATGCGTACGTAGTGTGTGTGTGCATGCAGATGTGGCATGGCCCTGTGCAGACTCAAATTGCTTCATATCGAGAACTGGGGTCTTACTTCCACACACACACACACACGACATGAATAGAAGTCAGACGCTCCCCTCTTCCAGGCGTCTGCCCCCACCTACTGAACTACTGACCACTGACCAGACAGAGTGGCTGACCCATAGGTGACCTCTACAGCTTTCACACCAGAGCAGACGTGTGGGGTGCAAAATCACATGCACGCACACGCGCGCGCGCACACACACACACACACACACACACACACACACACACACACAGGCGTATAAAAGAAACATGCACACACACACACACACACAGGCGTATAAAAGAAACATGCACATACACACACACACACACACACACACACACACACAGGCGTATAAAAGAAACATGCACACACACCCATCAACACACACAGCCACCAACACACACTCCCCCAGCTATCCTCACAATGGCCTTCCACACAGAGCCGTGTGTGAGATGCTAATGACAGGGTAAACAGAGGAGGCCTGGACCGCAGTCAGCTGCAGGGGAGACAGCGAGCAGCTCGGCTGCTCCACTAAACACATAAAGACGGGGAGGGGGGGGGGTTGGGGGGGGGCAGAGACTGGGACTGGGACTTCACTGCTCAATGCAACACTATCAGAGTCAGTCCGTCACTCGCACACACACAGGGCTCGGCCCAAGCCTCCCAGATCACCATAACATAATGGCGACACTGTGTGTGTGAGCGAGTGAGTGTGTGAAAGTGTGCGTGTGAGTGTGTGTGAGAGCGAGAGAGAAAGAGAGAGAGAAAGGGGGGAGAAATTGAAAATCATATGACTCCAAGTTCCAACCTGATTGAATTAGCAGGGCCTATGTGTGTTTCCATAGATTGCTCAAAAAACTACCCAGGCAAAGGCAAGCCTCCATTTTGCACTCGCATAAAAAAAGGGAAAGAGAAAGACAGGGAGTAAAACATTAACGCAGCCGGGCTGGGGAGAACGGAAAGTTCTCGGAGCAGCATTTACTTGATTCGTGGAGGGTTTTAATTATGGCTGGTGTTGCGAGGCAGAGGGTGAACTTTATCCCCACCGCACAGTGCAGCCGAGCCTGTCCTTCTCCCCTTGCTCCATGTCTGTCTGTGTGTGTGTCTGTGTGTGTGTCTGTGTGTGTGTCTG
>NC_055970.1:7301838-7351838 GCF_018492685.1 Alosa sapidissima
AAAAATAAAATGCTGGCTTTGAATTGTGTGCTTTCTTGAATTTCCCCTAGGGATCAATAAAGTATATCTATCTATCTATCTATCTATCTATCTATCTATCTATCTATCTATCTATCTATCTAGCAAAAAGCCATCAGGTAAGGACAGAAATATTTTCATAGTTCTGAATTTAGTATGTCAACTGCCACCCAATCAGTTAACACATACTGTAGCTTCAGCTTGATATCGTTATCAGTTGTGAATCACGTCCAATCAACAAATCAATCAGCCAGCTGACATCAAAAGACACTGAAAGAATCCTGAAAGAATCCTGAATCCTGATTAACCTAAAAATCAGAGCTACTGATTTCAGACGGCCAGAAAGGCCATCAGGTTGGTCTGTTCAATGACACCATTCTGCGCACAGTTCACGAAGAATGTAACCAATGAACTAATTTCAATCATGGATTTTATAGTAGTAATTAATTTGTTTTTAATTAATTTGCTATATAAATAAAATACTTACTTTCCATTGAAAGTGCTGAACTCTTACCTGATACTTATAATTTAGGTTTCAATATTTGTACACTTCTTTATTAGCCCAGACACTCTGCCTGGAAACCAGAAAAAGACTAACCTAACAGAAAAACATAATTAACTTTTTTTTTTCTTTTTGTATGTGTATCGAAATTACACATCTTCAGGCCTCATTCTTGCTCCCTGGAACAACACATGAGCAGCACTGCATACATCATCACTGTGCCTCGGCCAACCGCTCTGAGCTCTCAATATGGGGGTGCCAGCGTGCCATCACTCTGACTGGACAAAAAAACAACAGAAGACTCGGCTAATGAGAAAGATTAAAGCGTGACCAACCAGAACATGACAATTAAGCTTATGATGATTAGGTTATCACCTGAAATGAAGTACCGCCAGTCAATCAGTGCACCCCTAAATTAACCATTCAGTATCAAACCTCAGGAATTTGCTTCACAGAATCCTGTCTGTGCATTCTAATTGACAGCAACCCTGACAGTGAATGCTAATTGGCTAATTGATGTCAAAAGGCCATTTCGAGCGGACATGTTGATTCGTCTACCAACACGCCACCATGTCACAGCAGGGCATGGTGGTGCCAGGTTTAGGCTACTTAAAGTTTCACTTTCTGTTTGAGAACAAAACGTCAGGAACGTATGCGCTTTATGTGCTACGAATAACGTGCCACAACGTAATTTTCAATGTCACGGTTTGTGTCATTAACAAACCTGTTGATCCCTTCTGCCTGTGATAATAAACACAGAAATGACCATCTAATCCCCATTCTAACAGGTGCACATCACCCCTTTTTTGAATAATCCGTTTCTTCCACGCCAGACTAAACGGGACGTTCCACAAAGGGAAATGCCCACGCTAGAAATCGATGCTGTTAGAAAGCGACTCTGTGCGGAATCTTTATCGTCGGGGGGCAAAGGGGGGGGGGGGTAGATTCCAGCCCCCTTTTGTTGGCGACGGTAAATCCTCCATTAGCGTCGGAGATGCAGAAAGAGAGAAAGAGAAAGAGAAAGAGAGAGAGAGAGAGAGAGAGAGAGAGAGAGAGGGAGAGGGAGAGGGAGAGAGAGAGAGAGAGAGAGGGAGGGAGAGAGAGACAGAGAGAGAGAGAGAGAGAGAGAGACAGAGAGAGAGCGAGCAGTGGAGGACACAAAGCCTCTGCCAGCCACCGTGATTGGCACACAGCGCATCTGCTGGCTTTCCACAGCCCAGTGCACATGAATGGCGCAGTCTGCCCTTCAGCGGCTCTTCTGCTGCCACTGCTGCTGCTACTGTGCTCTGGGTGCTGACACAGACGAGGGGAGGGGGGCGAGGGGGTCTGACAGCTTACAGCCAGCCACTGGTGCCACATTTTCATTTTAACTAAGGGTCTGTGGAAAAGGACCAAAAAGACCCCCCACCCCGCCCGCCTGCCTGCCCCGAATGAAAAGGAACAGGTGGATATATATACAGGACGAGGGAGCAACACATAACGGACGCGCGTGGAGTGTGTTTACCTCATCTGCCATTCTACTTTGTTCTTCACTGTGGAACAGAGTCGGCGGTGGAAAGCGGCAGCCGGATTCAGAAGGACAAACGCACACAAATCACTCCCCTCCTGAGGCCTGGTGGCGTCGGAGCTGGAGCTGGAGCTGGAGCTGGCTGGCTGGCCCCGAGCAGCGAGTCTGAGGGCTGCTGATTATCAGGGTCAACGCCAGCACTGCAGTGTGTGCTACGCGCTCAAATGTGTGTGTCTGTGTAGTCTGTGTGTGGGTCTGAATGGTGTGTGTGTGTGTGTTTGTTTAGATGTGTGTGGGGAATGTGTGTGTGTGTGTGTGATTGTGTGAGTGGCAGTGCATGCTTCTGCTTGATTTAGCGCTGTAGGCTGGAGCGCCTAGTGGGAGGCTTGCCACCAGGGTTGCCGTGGCAGAGAAGGCAACAGGCCCGAGTCCACTTCAGAGCAGACCCCTACTGGCCCTTATTATAACGTCTCCTCCTCTCACTTAGCCTCTGTCACTATCTTTATCCCGTCCTACACACACACACACACACACAAGCCACACAAATGAGGACACACTCAAACACACTTACAGGGACACAAACACACACACCATACACACTCACACAGGACAGCAGCCACCCCCATAGTGCAGCCGAGTCAGTCACAAGGAGCTCAGTCTCTCCTCCCTGGCCTGACCCACATCTTGTTATAGCCTTAAGTACGCTTACGCTTAAGTCCTGCAGACACTGCTGCCACTCCTAATCAGGTAGTACCTGTGGCTTGAGCAGGGTCAGGAAAGGCTGAATCATTATCATTTAATGGAGTCTACCCCCACTCCTCTCCTCTCCTCTCCTCTCCTCTCCTCTCCTCTCCTCTCCTCTCCTTCTTTCTTTCTACACCTCTTTCCCTGCTTCACAGGCCCCATGGTAGCGCTCGTTAGCTCCTCCGGGTAGTGTGCTCCCCCTCCCGCCTTGCTTGGGGGGGGGGGGGGGGGGGGGGGGGGGGTTGGTTAAACATTACACCCCTGCCGGCCGCTAGCCCCACGGAGTGGAGCCTGGAGCGTGCAACGGCCGTGACGTCATGGCCGAATTTCGCTGTGCGGGGGTGGGGTGGGGGGGCTCTGACACAGCAACTGCAGCGCCGCGGAGCCAAGCCAGAGAGAGCAGTGAAACCACACGCCAAATAGTCAGCGACCACCATGTTGAGTAAATTATTCGGGTAGATAAAGGACAAGTCCAGGGGCACGACCACTGCATGGCGGCCAAAAATGAGGCCTCCAGTTCTGATACACAAAGTAAACAGCCCACTGACACCAGCACAGCTTGTGAATTTTCACAGGAGCTCAGCTCTTCAACTGCAATCCTGAAGCTAGATGAATGAATGCACATGGAAGCTCGAGGCACATGAAGGCAGCTTGCAACACTCGAGTTGTAGCTGAACACGCTGCCATCGCAATATATTTTTAGACCTTAAAACCAGAAAAGAGCAGCCTTACATCACATTGGCTCCATTGCTGAGGAGATGTAGAGCCATATCAAATAGAATTCATTTGCCTCAGTTTTAAGCTACATCCAATTCCGATGAAAACGTTTAAATTATTATTAATTAAAAAAAATAATAATAAATAAATAAAAAGCTAAATGAAAACACTAACCCAAATGATGAGACACTTATCAGAGGACCAGTGGCCTACCTGAATCTCATAGTGAACGGAGAGCGACTCCTCTTCCTCCTCGGCGTCTCCCTCTCCCTGGCTGCCGTTAGCCCAGGAGCAGTTGGAGTCCTCGTGCTGGCTTAGGGCGGCCTCCAACTGAGGCAGAAAGTCCTCATCCAGGAGGTCGGGGGCCTCCAGCCCCTCAAAGCCCCCACCCTGAGGCTCAGGCAGCAGGTGCTTCTCCATGGCCTGGTACCCCCCGTTGGTGCTGCCGCCACTGCCGCCGGTGCTGGAGGTGGAGCCGGAGCTGGTGGCAGTGGGTGGAGGCATGCTCATCTGGCAGCTCCGCTGCTGCAGAGGGGGGAACTGGCTCTCCGCTGTGGCAGAGAAGGAGTTGGCAGTGTCGGGGAACATGTCGGATGTGCTGTATGCAGGCTTGGCGTGCTGCATGGAACGAGAGAAGGGACACTGTTCCCCGGACTGGCTGGCTGCCGCCTGAAGCCTTTGCTGTTGCTGTTGTTGTTGCTGCTGTTGATGATGAGGATGATGTTGTTGTTGTTGTTGTTGTTGTTGTTGCTGCTGCTGTGGGTGAGGCTGTGGCTGACTCAACCCAGGCGCCGACGAGAACGGACAGCTGCCACTGCTCAGGAGGTCGGGCACAGGATGCGCCGACGCTCCGCGTGCAGAGGAGGTCGTCGTCATGGAAACCGCCGCTGAGGACAGAGGCTGGCTTGTCACGCTCATCCCCACCGGCTGTCGGGGGAAGGAGTACTGCGAGGGGGGATAGCCGGCCACCGCCGACGCGCTGACCGAACAGGAAGACAGGCCGTGAGGCATGGGGGACGACTGCATGGAGTAGGCCAAGCCGGTGTCCTCCGAACCCAGGCCCGGGTAGGACTGCACCTGCTGGGGGACTGGGTAGGCGCCCTGCTGACGCTGCGGCTGTTGCTGGGCCGGCGGGCCGGACGCCATGGGGTTGGAGGCGTCCATGTACGGCTTGGACTGGGGCGGGGCATTGGGGACCACGCCGCAGTGGAAGGGGCTGCCGCCTGTGTTGAGGGTGGCGTGCCGGCTCTGCTGCTGTGGCTGCTGCTGCTGGTTCTGTGCCATGTTGCCCTGGTAGTAGGAGGCGAAGTTGTGGTGCTCCTGGAAGGGCTTGCCACGCTGGTGCATGGCCTGGGCGTTCATCTGCTGGTGGGGAGGCTGGTGCTGGTTCATGAGCTGATGATGTCCATGTTGCTGCTGCTGCTGCTGCGTTTGCTGACATGGATGTTGATGTTGACGTTGGTGCTGTTGTTGTTGTTGTTGTTGTTGTTGTTGCTGCTGCTGCTGCTGCTGCTGGGACAGTGGGTGGTACGAGTTTCTATTTTGGTCGTGGTTTCCCCACATGGGGCTGGTGTTCGGGAAGAGTCCGTTGGCCTGAGGCGGCTGGCCCATGGGCGTACCTGGGAACCTGGGCTGCTGCTGAGCCATAAAGCCACCGCCGTTACCCTCAGCACCGGAGTAGGGCTGAGCCATAGAACCACCGCCGTTACCCTCAGCACCGGAGTAGGGCTGAGCCATAGAACCACCGCCGTTACCCTCAGCACCGGAGTAGGGCTGAGCCATAGAACCACCGCCGTTACCCTCAGCACCGGAGTAGGGCTGAGCCATAGAGCTCTGGGCCTTCATGGAGTCAAAATGCCCCATCTGTGGTGCGTAGGCCAGGCCCTGCTGGGAGGAGGGGGCGGGGCCGGGCGTCTGCATCATACCCATGTGCTTCCCCGTCCCCATCGGATCCACCTGCAGAGGCTCAAACTCGGGGCCGAGGTTGAGGTCGTCCACCAGAGAGGGCCCTGCATTAAAGCCATCCTCCGCTAGCCCTTCCAAGCCACCCCCGAAGAGGTTGGGATCATCGAAGAAGTCCATGATGGGATCGGTCATGGCGTGGGACCACCGTTTGTCCCACCAGTCCAGACGCTAAGGCTGGACTCCTTGTTTCTATGTGGTGCTAAGAGAAGATCTCACAGGCTGCTGAACCGCTGAATGCCCATCACAGAAGAGTCCTACAGAGAAAGACAGTGACTGAGTCCCATGGAATACAATCACAACTGGCTTTATGTCATTTTTTATATAATTTTATAAGTTATTAGTGATTTAAGTCATTGGAGTATTTCTGGAATATTTAAGGTATGTTGTATGTAAAATATTTGAATCTGAACCAAAAAGGATTATGAGCCTCCTGGATTCTATACCGACTAGCCTGTAGTTCCAACATGGTCCAGCGATACAGACTTATCTATAAACACAAAACAGACATCCTTGACTCACAATAATGTTGTGTATGTGCAGTATTGGCAATGGTTTATGACTATTTACATAGGCTACATCTTGTGGAACACATGTTAGCTACAACTCTTAAAACAGAAACCGTGTTTAGTTATTTCCCTGATCAAGCGCCAAAACACACTTGCTATGAATTTTAACTCCTGAGCTGCAGAGGGATGACTACGGACAAGTCCTTCTTTCGCCGCATACGACAGCTTCAGCATTGGCCAACCTGTGCAAACGGGGGCCTCAGCTCAAGAGTTCAACAGCTGAACGATATTCTGTGCCAGCCAGATCCAAAAACAGGTGTGTCACATTCACTTCAACTCTCCTGCTTGCTCTTGCTCTCTCTCTCTCTCTCTCTCTCTCTCCTGCTTCTCTCTCTCTCTCTCTCTCTCTCTCTCTCTCTCACACACACACCAACCTAACCATGTCATCTTTCTGTCTGCCACCCGGTGTCTGTGTGTGAAGACTCGGGCAGCTGATGCAACACCACTAGTCAGGAAGACTGTCTGTTCAGACCACAAACCCAACAACAGAGGATGACAGAAAACTGAGGCCAGTCACGACCTGCTGACTCACCACTTTCAAAGAGACACGAGTCGTACACACACACACACACACACACACACAGGCAGACAGAGTATTAACAACCATTATTAAATGGCAACTTCCCCTGTTTTAATTTCATGGGTCTCCCTAACTCATGTCCGTGATGTGCCATCTCCAGAGTTAGATGAGGTTCTCCAAAAGAAAAGAGTCAAATGGGTTGTCTTGGCTGTCATCAGTTGTTCACAATGACAAATGACAGGTAGGCTACTGATTATTATTACTCTACTGTAGAAGTGTTTGACACGTGATAAAACTCTGTACTTTTTAGAGAAAGTTACACAGAAATTTGCTCTGTCTACAAATAAAAATCATATGAGAATTTTGAAGATTTTTTCAAAACTCTATTCATACAATATTGTCTATAACAAAAGCAGTCAGTCCAACAGATACCTCAATCATCACAATCAACACCACCATTTCAACTGTACAAGTAACCACTACTACCGTTGGCATAAAGTTAAGCCAAATATCAAGCTCTACAGGATTCTGACAGCATCTCTTCAGCTACACTGCGGAAACTTTTTTATCACATTTGGACAAAAGGGACGGTTTTCATTCCAGGGTCTTGGCCTGGGAGCTGTTCCTGTCATTGAACGTGTGGCCCCGCCAGCCAAAGGCATTCTTTAGCAACACTGGCCCGCAGATGAAGGCAGGTTGTGATAAGAGAATTCCCATCCCAGCCACTTGGCAGTCCTCCACAGTTACTGGTGAGAGGCAAAGTATAACCCACCCACCCCCACCCCCACCCCCCACACACACACACACCCGCTTGCACTGCACTGCACACAAACAGACACCCACGAAAACACACATGCACAAAACGACCTCACTGAATTTGCTCGTTGGTTTCTTTTAAATGGTTTGAACTGATGTCCTTCACACTTTACCAGGGGTTGTTTCAGAGCACAAGTTGTTCTTTGCAAATCCCCAACACCCCCCTCCCTCAACTAACTTCTGGAATACCTCCTCAGAGCTAGCAGATCCCATGTGGGCATGACAACACGCAGCATACTTGAAATACCGACTTCCTGCCGTTTCGGTTGATGTGCCTCTGGCCTCAAAATGTGAAACTTCTTGCCCATTACACATATGCGTTACCACAATGTAAGTTCTAGTGTATAACATCCACTGCGAAACTAAGTTGAAAGTGAACAGGAGGAAGGCTCAAGTGTTGACTCAAAAAGGGATATAAGCCGAGTGTCTGCTTTGCAGCAGGTTGGCTTCTGGGATGAATCCCTAATTTACAAATGGAAATTAGGCTAGAATATATTAGCCAAGAGGTATTTAAATATTACATGCAATGTGTGTTTCGTTTTTTTTTTTTTTTTTTTTTTGCGAAAATGGTAGAACAAATGTAGCCTGTGTCACAAATATTCAAAAAAGACCAGGGAATGGATGATTAGGGGAATCAAACATTTTACTACGATGAATAAAACAGTAAAAACTCAAATAATGCAGCCTATGCGTTTATGCCGAACTAAATCAGCAATTTAACCAATATATTACATTAAAGTCAGCACATCTTGGCTGACTGGTAGCCTACATTTAAAAAGCACAGTGTTTCCTAACTTGCTAATCACCTAGCAGATGACGAATAGTTAACCAAGTTACCCAATAAGAACCACAACCATCACAATACAGGTAGCAGCCAGACGTTTTTGTCGTTTTGTCACTTGTAGAATAAAGCACACTACTGGGTATGAATAAACAACAACTTTTACAGTTACAGAGCAACAGGTTAACGCTCCTCGCTCTAAGTTTCCGCGTTAAAAATTCCAAACGCGTATGTTTGGTTCTTTGCGTTTTAATGACTTCCTCCCTCACTTGCAAGCCGCGTCTTTGTTTATCGTTTGTCTGCTGTGCTTCTCCGTGGCGTATCTCCAATCCACACTTGCTAACCCTGCTGGCCCGCACAAATAAATAAGGCGTCGACATTTTAAGTGTTCGGGTGGCTTATCTCGACAAACTGCACGAATAAATATCAGAGCGACACAGTCGTGCCCATGAATCAACAAATGTTGTCGCAAAACTACTTTCTAAAAGACTACTGAAACTCGCTAATTTTGCTAACATGGTTAACCAGCTTGCACCGATGGGTCAACACGGCCTCCTTTGCCCTCGGTAAGGGGACCTGATGCATCAACCCAAGCGTTCCCCTCACTAATATGGTCCCATTTTTATATACAGCTGTCATTAACTAGGATACGATTCATTAAATGCCTCCTAAATAATTACATTAAGTTAAAAAATACCCGTTCAAATGCTACCTTGAGCCACGTTGTTGTCGGCATTCGGCCATGACTGGTTCTTTCAGACAAAGTTCTAAAGAATAATTTCAATAAACACTTTGCTTCCATGACTCCGAACCTAACCCATAGCGATATAAGTGCTAAAAATGTTACATTTCATATATCATAATGTACAACAGGTCGAAGCAAATACTCCAGTTCGTATCGGTGTCGACATGTCCAAAATGACCACTAACCTCCACAGCATCCTGAGCCATCTGATGCGACTCCCACCACCAGGTCTACAATGCCTTGCCATTCGCATCTGAAATATCGGTCATCGCGGGGTAGATTCAAGATGTGAACTGACCTAGCGTGCGCCGATCAAGTAGCAAACCTTTTGTGGGATAAAACAACTAATTTCAGTTTGCTTTAAAAGATATACTGCGTTCGGAGAGTTATATTACCGAACGCCTGCTGGGGAATCGCACACGTGTTTCCCCATAGACCGACTGGTATCTCTCAGCAACTGGCTTTCCTCGCTCCAGTCAGTCAGTGAGTGGAGTCGTGACGTTAGTGAGTTACACTGGAGCAGGTAGTCCTCTGGTCAGAGACACGTTAGAGACCAAGCTAGTTCCCAAATGCCACGTTTCCATCTTTATAGTAGCAATAAAAACAATGTGAAACTGAATAACCGGTCTACTCTTTCCTCGACACTTTTACAGAGAAGCGATGCTAGGTTCCATTTCTAGTCCTACTCAACGAGCTCAGCCATCGTTAACGCCTTGACAGTCACAGTCGCTGTTAGTTCAGAACCATAACGTTACTCGTGAAATGCACTTCGCGGATATCACTGCTTAGTATCTAACAATTCGCTGAAAGAGTGGGTTATTGTGGGACTCTCACTTCGGTTAGTAATTCATTTATCTTTTAGTTCTGAGTTTACGGAGAGGGATTCCCTGAACGAGCCAGCTGAGCGTCACAGTCCTTCCATCCGAATGACAGCTACACGAGTTTCAACACAATGCTGAGAAAAGCTTAACGTTTATTTAATTCAGACTTATGGATATATAAGATCTACTTACCAGAGGGAAGTCAAACGCTCCGACACAAATCGATAATTTCAGAGAAATTTATAAGAACGAAGTTTCACGTAGTTGTACCACTGCTGGCGACCTCAGCGGTTCCACCGCTGCTGACGTGATGATAAAATACAATTTGCATATCAGTTATTTGCTTTCTGATTGGACGACTCAGACTCCATTCGGTCCGATTCATTACGACGGATATTAAGTCACATTTTCTTTGACGGCAAAAACTGTTTACAAAAAATGGTTAAATCTCACTTGCTGACATTAAATGCTAGGACCCAACCAAGCAAGTGTCAGATACAGGTTATTATAAGGGTACAATATGAGGACACACAAGATGGCCGCGCCGAGGCTAAAGCCAATCGGCGAGGGTTTTACTTTGATTACGCATAAGTCTCCCGGATAGCAGTGTTGAAGGCCTCCGTGGCTGAAGCCTGACGGGTGAGATAGGTGGAAAGTTGCAGCTGTTGGTCAGTGGTGTTTGCTGCCATCCGGTGGCTAATCTCTGTATTGCTTCATATGCTTCTGGCATTAGGCCTTTGTTGATGTTGATATTGACATCAAAACGTAATTAATCTAAGATATGTATCAGATATATTACATATGTTGAACAGGCATAGTCTTTTCATGTGAATGGAAAAAATTGTAGCTCTGTGTCGCTGACTAAATACTCCCAAATGTTGGATGTACATGGGGCAAATTCAGCCAGAGCCTTAGCCTAATGTTTGCATTAAGGTTAGTTAAATATATATATAATTTATATTATACTAATTAGAATTGCCTCTAGCACGTCAAACTTTCTGGTCAAAAATGCCCAGGCCACCGAAACACCAGGGCACATGCATCTTGGTCGACATGTAGCTCCACTAGACTGATAAGATAAGTATTTGGTCCCCGGGGGCCACTACCCGCCTGTGCTGGGCCCCGTGAAAACCGGGAAGGCCAAATGCAGTTTTTGCTGAATAACTAGACAGCATTTTTGTAGTATGTTGGTATCAAGGGGCCGAATGAACCTAGCCCATACACTGCAAAAACTGTTTATCTAAAAAAATCTAACCAAGTGTTATTAATCTTATATCAAGATCAGAAAATGTATTTGATATTGTTTTCAGTATAGAGAGACGTCTCATCATTGAAACAAGCAAAATTTGGCTGCCAGTATTAAATTTGTCATAAAAACAAGCAAACTTGGCTGCCAGTGCGTTAGCAAATTTATCTTGATAAAACTCCTTAAAATAAGTCAAACTCTTATTTCATAGACCCCTTCAATGTTTGTAAACATCCAGAGCTTAGGTTGGGTGCACCCACACAGCATAGGGTCAGACCGGCATGTTGAGCTGTCAAGGTATGCACTGTCATTGTCCCCCCAGGACTGCAAACCGTACCTTAATAAATTAGTCTTAGCTAATGGCGATCGTCTGCCTGATGCTGAGCTGATAACAGACAATGTTAGCAAGTGGCCAGAGATTCATTGGCCCGCCATATGCGACTATATGGTTGATAAGCCCAGTGTGTACTGTGTATACACTGTACACGAAAAGTAGTACAAGTAGGCATTTTTCTTGATGTTTCCTTGACATTTCAGTCAATTAACACAATATAATATATACAATATACATACACAATTCAATGGGATGGAAAGCTTTCTGACCCCGATATACGCAAACATTTTCCTGTGACGTGGACCGTGAAGGGGTTAATTAAGTCAAAATGATCTTTTGAAAATCTCCTTATAGTAAAAACAATACCAAATAACTTTTTTAGTCTTCATATTAGATCAATGACACTTGTTTTTTGTAGTGTAACCAGTCATTTGTAGTGTTGCACCCCCCAGTAAAACAGTAAAAAAATAACATGCAAAAACATGCCGCTTAAATGTTTAATGTTCTGAACTGCACCAAGTTTGTATACAAATACACATGAGTATGATCACAATGACAGCCTCTGGGTGCATGCCAAGTTACATGGAATTCCATCCATGGGGGGCCATGCAATAAATGAATTTGTACATGTTTAGGCTACATCTAGTGACTGTGTGCACCCATCGGCCTATGGTGGCGCTGAGCGGAGGGTTTGCCATTAGGGGATGAAGTAAGGGATGAGAAATTGAAATTTATTTTCTCTCTCTCACACACACACACACACGAGTTGCAAGAGCACACCACACAGACACACGATTCAAGCCCGACTCCTCCTGACCCTATCAAATTGTCCTTGAGCAAGAGTACACATAGAGTTGATGTAGAAATTTACTTTCTGCACACACACACACACACACTCATAAACTGGCACACAAACACATGCCTGAACACCCACACACACACACTCACCAGTGAAAAAACACACATACATACACATACACACAAGAATTAGTTTCAAGAGTAGGGGATGGAGTAGGAGATGGAGACAAATTGAAAAACGTGATTTATTTCTGTGGAGAGAATGTGCAGGACTGAGTGACAGTCATATCACTATGTGGTGCATCTAGTTTCTCTCTCATCTTCCCTTGGATATAGATCACCTTAAAGGTACACTATGCAAGACTTTCACCTTTACGAAGCCAATTTGATGGTAAATGAACTTGTAATAGCCGAATCGGTCACCTAACATAGCTATACAGCATAGACGTAGCGAGCCGCTAAGAAAACCAGCCATGGAACTTCAAGAACGGCAGCCCGACAAATCTTGTGAGAATCGTGAAATGTGAACCTTGTCAGTAGATATAGCTCTTTGGAGATTTTTTGCCTGTTGTTAATCCTTCACCTCCACAACAAAAACATTTTCATTGTGTACAGGGGGCATAAATCACGCACATTTGTTTTATTTACAACAGCAAAGTAAAATATAAATATATTGTGACTTGAGTCAAAGTGTGGGGCGGGCCCCACTAGTGGGGAATAGAGACATGTCAAGTGGGGCGCAATGAACAGGAGGAATATTTTTTGTTTGTTAATCTTTAATAATGCCTTTCTTTTTTTGACAAGATCATAGATTCCCAACAAAATAGCCACACACAAACATAGGGGTCATAAACAGACCGACATATGAATTAAAGTAGCATCTGATCCAGCGGACCAAGACAGGAAATGCAATGTGGAACCATTTTTTTAACATTACCATTTTGCCGAGTTGATGGGGTCAAGTGGAGCTTGACAGAAAATGTTTGAGAACCACTGCTCTATAGCGAGCTCTAGTCGCCCAAAATACCTAAACATGCATAGTGTCTTTAATAATAAAAAAAGACATCGTTTTTACACTGTCCTGCATGCATCATAGCTTTGCTATGCTTTGTTGTGTTTTGCTGCTTGCAAGAATGGCGATGTGCAGGGCTCTCAAGTGTCACTCATTTCAGTCTTTTGTCACGCTCTCCCGCCACACATTGTATTTCTCACACAGAAAAACTATTTATGTATTTAATATGCTGCGGAAGCGCCCAAAATGTCTCTGGCGCGCCGCTCTCACTATGGAACCGGCAGGAATCAAGCGCGGCTTGAGTTGAGCCTGCCACTTATCAGCCAATCAAAAATAACGAGAGGGGCTACACAATAGCCAATCAGAAAATAACGGTATTGTATCTGGGTAAGATTTAACGCAACAACCAATGAAAAACGCGTATCCTGGAATTGTTGAACGTGAACCTGTTACCTACTTCCAAGCTTCGTTCAGCTTGGAGCTTCGAGCATCAGTTCATGGTTTCAGCACAGAGTAAGTCATCTTTTAATGTTACAACAAATCCACAACTTGTTTGACACAAACAATGACAACGTGACTGCTGCTGCTATAGAGAATGTTTCCAAGATAATTAGCATCAGTTGTTCATGACTGTCTGTAACTTAGCCAACAGTTTCACAGCCTGTTCATTGGCAACACTTGCTCAGAACAAGTAGCCTTTCGTTCACACGATGACTGATATATTGTCACATTCTAAACATCTCTCTCTCTAAATAGGCTTAATCATTTTATTAGCACTAAACAAATTAAAGTGTATTGCATAGCCTAGTTATAGGTCACTTTTAAAATCAGGTCATATTATATAATTATATCCTGGCCATGGATGCATTAATCATTGCATCTGTATTCAAAAATGTCGGGTAAAAAGCAATTAAGCATCCTCTCATTCACCCTGAGAGGAAAGCCCCCTAAAAGGTTCAGGTTAGTGGATGCTCAGACGTGGTGAAAAGGCCCATTATTGAATTGTCAGTGCCATGTGTCAAATCATTTCTTTTGCAAATCTGAGCAATTATAAATTATACTTTTGCCCCATTTTGACTTAGGAGGGCATTGCTCCTACATACTTTAGCCAATAATCAAACGTCTGCTCTCTTTTGGAAAGCTGAGACACTGTTGGAAAACAATTAGAATAACTGTGTGATGTACTGTCACAAAGTTACAAAGGCTAGATTATTCTTTTATTTTTCTACCGGATAACAAGCATCTTTGAACTGATCACATTTCAGCCCTCTAGGTCTTGACTTGATATGACTTGAGTCCTAGCATTAGGTCTTGTCATGCTGTGTCAGACATCCCGAGTCTCCCGCATATTGATAGCGGCTCCCTGACGCCCGCAAATTAGATAAAATCTCCCGGAATCTAGAGTGAGCGATCAAGAGCGCGCATGCGAGACCGCGTGTGCATCTGAGTGTAGCGCGCACACGAGGGGAGAGAGAGAGAGAGAGGTGGTGCGTGTGTGTCTGAGCGCATCAAAGACAGAGAGCATCCTGATTGGCCTGTTTCGCTAAATCAACCAATCAGTTTTCAGTGTAGGCGGGCTTTTATGTCTTTTCTCCCGAACTTAATGAATCAGTTCAGTAGAAACAGGAGCGTCATGGTAGAGTCAGTGCCTCAAAAAAAGGAAAATGTAAGACCCATTTCAAAGTGTACGCTACCCTTGTCTCATAAGAGTAAAACATAATTATGGACCTAGTCTTGCACGCTGCACTGTTTGTAAACAGTGACTTTAGCATTGCCCACAGCGGGTTAAATGATTGCAAAAGACATGTTGAGGTGAGTTTAACAAGTAAATTCATGTGCATATTATTCAGGCCTATAGCCTACTAGATGGCTAGTTGCCAAGGCTACATGAAAAGACCAAACTACCAAAATCTACATATTTTATTTTCACAATTTCTATCTATAGGCCTTCCTTATTTGTTGTACTGACATTATTGTATAGGCTAAAGTTTTTTTTTTTTTTTTTTTTTTTTTGGGGGGGGGGGGGGGGGGTGGCTTCGTGATGTCTCCCTGAAATGACTTTTTGCAAGTTGGGATGTCTGCTGTGTGCATAAGTAGATCAATATAGAATGACAACATGAGTACTTTAGACCATTATTTGCCAAGGTATGCTCATGCATTTGGTAAAATGCCCTATGAAAACTCCCCATAGGACTTTGGGTTATCCAAAATGCATACTGGCAATCAAATGCTTACTGCATATGAACCCCACATAAGCATAATCTTGGCCTCAAATGAAAGGTAATACTCTGAAGTTTCATGCTTGCATTTGGATTGTAGGCTACTTCAGGTTCTGATATGACTACACTAAATATGGAATAATTACAAAAAATACAAATCTTTACAATTTCTAATTCAATTCAATTGGTGTGTATAAGACGGGCTATATTTCTGCACAACTAATATTGGATCAACTGGTAACTGACCTGGGGCTGGTGTATGCTAGCTGGTGATGCTAGTTGAATCCTCACACCCCTAACCTTAAGAACGCTTCTAACCGCTGAGTTGGAAGCCTGGGCTTTTAGCTGAGCGGTTAGAGCGCTCGACTCCCATGCCAGTGTGTGCTGACGTGGTGGGGGGGGGGGGATGATTGTCGACGGGGAATGTCACTCTTGCCTGTCCTCAAAACTTGAGAGCCCTGGATGTGCCAAAATGAAAAAAAAAATCTTTAGTTCTGTATTGTTGTGCTAATGATGGGCTGCTTCATGTTGGTTTGCATCACATTTGTCTGGGAAATTCTTGTTTGTTATAGTCCTTTATGGTGTTAGTCTTTGCTTCAAACATTTTCTCCAGAGGATTGCACTTGAGAATGTGCCAGTTGTCTTACCCACGCAACTGGCTACAGCGCCCGTACCACATTTGGGTCCAAGTGCCCACTTCCTGTCAGCCTCTTCATGATCCTATCTGAATAAAGGCAAAAAGGCCACAAAAACTGTTGTCAATAAATAAAAATTTAAGTACTGGTAAAGGATGGCCAGGCCCCATTGTAAATCACCCAAAGAATAAAAGTTCTCAAAAAAGTAATAATTCAGCTCATATTGAGATTGCATTTACTAAAGAGAAATAAGGAGAGATAGCCTGAAAATAGATTGACAATGAAAACAGTAATTTGAGACCTCGAGTTGAACTTTAATTAGACTTGGCAGTTGCACACCTCTCGGCTCCGTCCATCATCTCATCTCAACACAACTCGAATACAAGTGGCCACAATGTGCCAAGTGGAGGGACTTCCCTAAAAGGACTGAGGTGCTCTACAGCATGGGCCAATTATTTTTGTAAAAACTAGATGTAGATATTCTGGATTTATCGCTTAGGCTGGCCCAGGACAAATGAACCCAAAACTCAAAATTTGCAATAAGGTAATCTGGGCTAAAGCTAAAACCTCCTACAAGAGCCCTCAGGCATAGTTTTTAAGGATAATGAAGCTATACAGCTCTTCTAGGAGGTTCACTTACTCGGGTGTCAACTTATCCAGGTTTGTCACTAAACCATATACTTGGAATATACCCCTGGTGATTCAGTCAGAATATGAAAAACCTGAACTGTTTTCCATGCGTGTGTGTGTGTGATATATATAAATATAAAAACACACTCTTTTGATCCCGGGAGTGAAATTAGGTCTCTGCGTTTATCCAATCCGTGAATTAGTGAAACACACTCAGTACACAGTGAGGTGAAGCACACACTCCCGGTGCAGTGAGCTGCCTGCTACAACAGCGGCGCTCAGGGAGCAGTGAGGGGTTTAGGTGCCTTGCTCAAGGGCACTTCAGCCGTTCCTACTGGTTGGGGTTCAAACCGACAACGCTCTAGTACAAGCCCGAAGCGCTAACCAGTAGGTCACGGCTGCCCCCAAAGGCCACGGCTACCCTACCAATTGTGTAATTACTTGCGCGCTCCGAGACAACAGACTGCGTACACTCATCATTTGACAAGTCCTGCTAATGAAGAGCATAACCACTTATGGTCTGATCAGAACCACCAACAGCTACATCCCAGACAACTCCAAAACAAGGTTGAAGTCACGTTTTATTTCACAGACAAGACGACAATCACAGTACAAAAACCACACCGCTTAACCAGTAAGTGAAGAACCACGCCATCTTTGTTTCAGTAGCAGGAGCTTCAGCGTTCTGGAGTGAAGCAGGTGGCAGGAAACTGCACCAAGCCGTGGACAACCCTCCAGCGTATAGATTCATTTCATCCCTGTGTGGCACCTAGAAAAAAATAATGGTTTCATCAGTTGATCATTTCTATGGGCATTTTATGGCAGCTGTAGAGAAAAATGTAGATCAGAGACCAAACCAGTCAGTCAGTCACCTTACATCAGACTGAGACGGCAACAGGATCAGATCATTCTTCAGCTACAGCTTGTGTATTTTCACAAACCTCTCAGGCCGGGACAGCTGCCACAGGCTAATCTGGATTCACAAACAAGCCAAACATAATCACCCAAACATACTTAGGGGGTAAACACTATTCTTTGCTTTTAAAAATCAGGGAAACCAATCAGTCAGCTAAACTCAGACTGGGGCGGTAAATCTCATCATGGTTATGTTGTGTAATGTAGTCAGAACAGAAAGATACTCACCAGCATAATATGGAGGAAGAGAGTCTGGAAAGAGTCTTCAGTGCAGCACGTCAGCCAAACCTGCAAAAGGACAACTCTGCTTAGTCCAAGACGCATGTATTCACGCAAAAGATAAATACCCTACAGACTCAAGCCAACTGGCCACATCAGACAGTTGGTAACCCCAACAAGTCATCCCCTTGCTACCCAGGCAACTCCAGTGGGTTCACCTTTTCAGGTTCTGGGGTCAACACTGGGTGTAAGACATGTGCAAGCTTCATCATAATGACCATTAGCTCATATTTAGGCAACTACAGGCCTACAGATGGACAAACTCACCATGAGGACATGGGGAGGAGGCCCAAGGAACCATTCTGCTAAACTGATTAAAAAAGGATAGACATTAGTTTGAGTGTTAAATTAAGTCAGTCACTGGACCATGTTGCATTCCTTCATCAGGGAATTGACTAACTGTGCAATCAGTTTCAAAAAAAAAAAAAAAAAAAAGAAATCTCAGCAGGATTTCAGACGAACAAGATAACTTGCAGTTTAGTATTAAAAGGATGTTCACACATTTAACATGGTCACATCCCTAAACACCACAAAATAAATAGGCATGGAAACCAAACTTGGTGGCGGTTGAGACTAACCACATTCTGAGGACTGCTTCCATCCGTGCAGAGTTGGGGCTCTGAAAAGAGAGAACACCCTCAACCATGTGTCTAGGCAGTAGAAACGATAGAATCCACAAAATGCTTGCAAGAATCAGTTAATTAGTTCTCAACTTGAGCTTCAGACGAACGAGACTTATTGAACACATCATATATCTTGCCAAAACCAAGGGTTGACTGACTACACAATAAGTCTGAAAATGTAGCACTTAAGCATACTGTAAGCATACATAAAGACTGAACTAACCATGCTTGTAAAACCTTGTGATGTGGTCTTCACATAACTTGATGCTCCAAGGAACAGAAGGTGAAGTAATGAGCATTGTAGGAAGGACATTGTAGAAATTCCATTTAGACTAGTTTCTCAGTAGTACATTACTTTTCACATTGGTTCAAAGTAAGAAG
Organism: Alosa sapidissima; assembly: GCF_018492685.1. Classification (NCBI taxonomy): domain Eukaryota; kingdom Metazoa; phylum Chordata; class Actinopteri; order Clupeiformes; family Clupeidae; genus Alosa; species Alosa sapidissima. The sequence continues at coordinate 7,320,613 of NC_055970.1, forward strand.
TGTATACTTTCCAGAAACTCAAACTCCACAGAAATGTAGTAAAAAGGTACAACTCACATTAGGATCCGACCTGAGGATGGCATCTAATCATAGAATATGAGAATATGAGAAACTGTTAAAAACACATTAATGTAGTTCCACGCAGTGAAATGTCTATTTGCCTGATCAGTGCTTTGGTGACTAGTATGCCATCCGACAGATGTCGTCCAGAAGTAGAATGGGTATACGACCCAATTCATCCTTTCAGATACCAGCAAAACAGGACCTATTAAGGCAGGCACACTCACCCCCAGGTAGAGGAATAGGATCTACTTTCTCACGGGATCAATGTTCCATCCTAAAGTAAGGGGAAAGAAGTACTTTAGTCGATGCTCCTGATAACCAAAACGTCCAACTATCTCAAGTACCACACCTGATCAGACTTTGGAGACTAGACTGCCATAGTACATGGAAATGTACAGAAAAGTATGGGACGAACCCAATCACCTCAGAAAGCAGATATGATTAGCAGATACTATATGCTTCCCCTAGGCTCTGAAATTAGGAAACATGGCATTAAATTTCATTCTTATGCAGACGATACACAACTATACCTTTCCGTAACACCTGACGAATTAACTCTGTTAGCCAAACTTGACACATGTATGAGATATAAAGACGTGGATGACAAATCATTTCCTGCTTTTGAACTCCGATAAAACAGAAGTCATGGTTGTAGGTCCTAAAAAGATGAGGGATATCCCATCCTCATCACAGGCTACATTTACTGATCTTCGACTATCCTCATCCACAAGTGTTAAAAATCTAGGAGTTACGACCAAGACCTATCACTAAGTAATCACATAAATCAGATTACCAAAACTTCATTTTATCACTTAAGGAACATTTCAAAGATAAGGAAGTCCTTATCCTTACCAGAGGCTGAAAAATTAATCCATGCTTTTGTAACCTCAAGAATTGATTATTGCAATGCTCTGTATGCTGGCTGCAATAACACCTGTCTAAAGAGCTTACAGCTTATACAAAAATGCAGCTGCTCGCACACTCACTAGAACTAAAAAAATATGAACATATTTCCCCCATCCTGGCATCTCTACATTGGCTGCCTGTTAAGTCGCATTGACTTCAAAATATTACTTCTAACGTACAAAGCCATTAATGGCCAGGCACCAGAATATATGAAAGATCTCCTAGTCCCATATAACCCGCCCAGACCGCTACGATCACAGAATACTGGCCTTCTTGTAATTCCAAGAATCTCAAAAACGACAGTAGGTGGCAGAGCTTTCAGCTATCGCGCACCCCTCCTCTGGAATAATCCCCCTTCCTCAATTCGTTTAGCAGACACCCTCCTTATTTTTAAGTCTAGACTCAACATACCTCTTTACTGCCTACCATAGTTAGGTATGGTGCGGTGTGGAACTTCACCCATCTCGGGGATTTTGAAATGGACCACCCTGCTGAGTCCTCGTGTGACTGGCACCCCAGTCGCACGTGAGATGGTGGTCACTGACCATACCTGCGCTGGTGTCGACTACCCCTCACCATGCCTTAGTTATGCTGCTATATGCTTTCTCCCCAACTCTCAACTCTCGTGCCCATTCTCACTATGATTTACTGTAACAATATATAGCACCACTGATCACTTCTTGACATTAACCACATTGATTTCAAGTAATACTAACCCATTCTACATTTCTCCTTCTCCCTTACTGTACCTCACTTGTGAGGTATATCACCACCAGTCATCAACCATCCGTGTGCCTGGCCCTCCTCTTACCCATCCCACCTGAAGTCCCATCCTTGACTGCTGTATTACCAAAGATGGTTGATTACGAAGATTCTTCCAGAGAGGTCATTTCCTGTCCCTGGAAATTTAAGCAAATAGGGTAGCAGTACACGCCCTGCGAATTTATGCAGTGATCAGGCTCCCTTTTTTACATCGAGGTTTATGGCAGAATCCAAGAAGTTCCCAGAATTTGTCAAACGTCAGTCATACGTCAGTGACACGCCCCTGTGCAGGCGGGAACTGAACCAGAGCCCGTCTCTGACTGAACTCCACTTTGCCCTCATAGACATGAACTAGGACGACCCATCTTGCTATGCATTCATTATCTTTGGTATTACTGTCCCCCTACCTGGATTCCTGGCCCGTATACAGCCCCATCGCCTGCCTATGACAACTCGGCCCAGATTCTGGCCTGTCTGTTGACCCACCACTTGCCCCCTGACAACTTTCTTTCCTGGACAATTCCAACACCGGACTATTGCACTCACTAAATCATGATTAATGCTTTATCATACCGGATACGTAATCCCCCCCACCTCTTGTAACTTTCACCGCAGGTGCTTTAAACACCATGTCCTATTCCCCACACCTGAATGTCATATGCATTCGTCATTGTTTACAGACCTTACTGTCCGTATTGACCCTAGGCAGATGGGTCAGGCCCTTGAGTCGTGGATCTGCTCGAGGTTTCTTCCTATGCATCTCCAAGGGATACATGCATCTCTAGGGAGTTTCTCACCCCATGGGCCTTCTTTTTCTTTTCTCCCTCTTTTCTTTTTATCCGATTGCCTACATTCTGTAAAGCGCCTGGATAAATGTGTAATGTTTTGGCGCTATATAAGCAAAATAAATAGAAATTGATTAGGGAGACAAGGCACACAAACCAGCTTACCATGAAGCACATCTTCATGTAGGCCTCTGAAAGGCTTAGACAACCTGAAAAAGAAGCCATACATTGTGTAAACCAGGCTACCCATGATGCGCACATATTTGCCATGAGGCAGGAGTGTCAGAAGAAAGGCTGGCATCACTGAAGTCAGACATATGCTTGTCAATCTAAATTCATCACTTCACACAAAGGTACAAGGCCCTTTGGGGAAAAACTACATACCTTACAACCACAGGACTTATGAAGTTGACAAAACTGCTGGCAGCCATCACACACCTGTGAGGAAAGGAAGTCAGACATATGCTTGTCTATCAATACATTAAATCACATCAAAGTATGTTGATGGATGATTGAGTATGTTAAGCCTTGCATCACCAAAACCTGACTTGAGCAATAAGTGGGCCATGTAAAAAGTGAGCTTAATTAAAACAAAGTGGCAACAGTTAATTTTAATGAAATGCTCCCCAATTTGTTAAGCTTCAGAAAGACGAATGAAAAGTTAGTTTAGTTTCTCTGTAATTCCTTACTTTTCACATTGGTTCAAAATGAGCAAAGTATATTAGTCAAAGAAACTTGAACGCGACAGATATGGTACAAAAAGGTGCGACTCGCATCAGTTTAGACTGCATCCTCAGGTCAGATTAACCCTTGAATGAGGGGAACAAAAAAAAAAAAAGTTAACATTTGGGTATTTCCACAAAGTGAAATGTCCATCTGACTGATCAGTGCTTTGGTGACTAGTTTGGCATCCGACAGATGTCATCCAGAAGTATAATGGGTAGAACCCAATTCATCCTCTCAGATACCAGGAACACACACACACACCAAATTAAGGCAGGCACACTCACCACCTTCAGATGTGTGGTCCAATTCCACATGGAGCCATGTTCAGTCCTACAGCAAGGGGAAGGAGGTACATTAGTCAAGGCTCCTGATATCCAAAAACAATCTCAAGTACCACATCTGATCAGACTTTGGTGACTAGACTGCCATGGTACATGATTATGTAGTCCAGAAAATTATGGGACGAACCCATTTAATCATCTCAGAAAGCAGATATGATTAGGGCGAGTCAAGGAACACAAACTATACCGTGAAGATCTAGGCCTCTCCTGTCCATTGGGAACCAGGGTACCCATGATATGCACTTCTGTACCGTGAGGCAGGAGTGTCAGAAGAAAGGCTGGCATCACTGAAGTCAGACATATGCTTGTCAATCTAAATTAATCACTTTACACTCAAAGGAACAAGGTCATAAGAGTCAGACATATGTTTGTCTATCAATATGTTCCGTCACATCAAAGTATGTTGTAAAACAAGTGTAAGGCCAAGATGCTCACCTTTGCACAGCCTTGGTAAGGCATGTCCTCTAGATCTAGAAGGCAAAATAGAATAAAAGGTAAAGAAATGCACCACCTAGTGACACTGTGCAGTAAGGTAATCACTTCAATGGTTCTTCAAAACAAATTAAGCAAGAGTTCCAGAGTGATCATTGAGACACTTTGGCAACCAAGGAAACAAGATGCCATACATTTCAAAACATGCTGCACTAGTGCAATTACCGTAGTTACCAGACACACCTATACTAGGGAAGATCAGACATCACGGTTATACCACAAAGATGCACATGAAAACACTTGCTCATCTTGAGGCTCCCGAAGACTCTCCGATCAGAAAATTAAAAGTGCAATCACTACCATTCAGTACAGGTCTGTGAAATTATCATCATGGAGAGCCATTCGCACACAGAGCCACATTGAGAATTATTTTCAGAATTTGATGCTATAAAAACAAATCACAGATCCATTCCAGTTATCAAATATTCCATTGTGTAGTTTTGCAGTACCAGTTTGTAGATTTTTGCTCATCGTCAACAAAGTTTGACCCCAACTACACAATGAAATGAATCTAGCACTTAGCCATAGTGTGGGTTTTACACAATGCAACACTAACCATGCCTGCAAAGACTCATGATGTGGTCCTCCCAACACTGACAGAATACCTGCTGCAGGAAACAAAAGGTGATGAGCATCTGGATAGAAAGCATTATAGAAATTCCATTTGGACTAGTTGCTCATGTATTTCTTATCTTTCACATGGTTTCAAAGTGATCTAAGTGTATTCATCACAGAAACTTGGCCTTGGAATTTTAAGAAAACGTTGGAAGACTCACTTTAGTTCAGATGACATCCACATGTCAAGACCTTCAATATTAGAAAAACTGTTAAAACCACATTATGGCATTTCCCAGTAGTGAAATGTCAATTTGCCTGATGAGTGCTTTGGTGACTATGCCATCCGACAGATGTCGTCCAGTCCAGAAGTATAATGGGAAGAACCCAATTCATCCTTTCAGATACCAGCAAAACATGCCAAGTTACGGCAGGCACACTCACCACCACATCGAGGTGTGTGGTCCACTACCACACAGAATCAGGGTCCAAGCCTAAAACGAGGGGGAGGGAGGTACATTAGTTCAAGCCAAAACTTACAAAAGGTCTCAAGTATCACATCTGGTAATTAAACTACCTCTAAGAGTAACTACCTCTAACTAGTAAGAGAGAATTCTGGAGTAATCACTACTGAGACACTTTGGCAACCAAAAAACAGGAATAGAACAGTACCACTCACACGAGAACAACCTGCTATATTAGTGCAGTTAATAAAAATAAAAAAAAACAACCACCTAAACGAGACTTTCGGACATAACATCAGTTATAGCCACAAGACACATCCCAGACCTTTGCACGATCAAGCAGAAAACTGGTGTTATTTGAGGGATTTATTCTGCGCTGAAGCCACACCTTATCTAAGCCAGCCAGCTGATTGTAATTTGCACAATCTTTTTACAATGCTTGTAGCTTAGTTTTCTATTCAAGGTGTTTCAAAATAACTCCTTGATTTTGGTTTACAAGATCTTTAAAATTCTGGCATCCAGGAAAGAAGCATCTAGAATATGAAGGCATGATAAACGTAGACAGGCACTCTTAACATTTAACCTCTCTGTTAAAGTGTAACAAACTCACAGAGGTAGAAATCTTCTACTATTTGCAAATACCAATTAGCACAACTCTTCATCCAAATCAGCTAATCAGTGATTTCACCTGTGTTAAATGTGCCTGCAGAAGGAATTCATGGGTTTCATCAGGTCCCTTCCCACAGGTGTATACAATCATGCATCTTGAGTATGAATGCAGACTGCATGGTGCTTGATTAATACACCTGTGTAAAGGGACCTGATGAAACCCATGAATAGGCCAGTGCCATGTTTTATCTACCGCTCTGGAATAGGCTACATGGCTTACAGTGGAGAATGAAATTCCTCAAGGAAGTGTAATCAGTCCCATCTTATTTAATTTAATGATTAAACTGCTTAACTCTCAAAAAGAATTTCAAGTTTTTGCCTGAAATTGCACTGTGCCTATTTACAAGGGCATTGTTCCCACCTCTTCTGGGGCCTACCATCAAATGTTGGACCTCTATAGAAAGCTGAGACCTCTAGTTTTCGTAGGAAACAGTCAAAATAAATGTGTGATGTACTCACAAAGAGTTACAGAGGCTAGAATATAGTTTTTTCTTTCTGCCGGATTACAAGCATCTCTGAACTGACCACATTTCAGCCCTCTAGGTCTCTTGATATCCCTTAGAAACACAACTGAGCCCTAGCACCAGGTCTTGTGAAGTTGTGTGCAAAAGTAGATCAATATAGAATGAAAATATGAGTGCTTTAGACTATTATTTGCCAAGGTTTGCCCATGCGTTTTGTAAAATGCCTATGGATACTCCCCATAGGACTTTTTGTTATCCAAAATGCATACTGACAATCAAATGCTTACTGCACATGAACCCCTTTGTGTAGAAGCATAATCCTGGTCTCAAATGAAAGGTAACACTTTGAGTTTTCATGCTTGAAATTTGGATTATACTTCAGGGGTTCTGATATGGAATGACTACACTAAATATGGAATGATTACAAAAATGTCTATTTTTGCATTTACTTTGTTGGTTCAATGAGTGTGTATAAGATAGACTATACATCTGTACAACTAATATTGGATAACACAACATGAAGATTCAATTTCTATGGATTCTTGTGAATATTTCAGTACCCAATATGTTGCATCTACTTATTGTGCTGCAGCTACACTGCAGCCAGAAGTCAGGATAGCACCAAAAGCGGAAGGGGGGGAGGGGGGCATTGTGGATCAAATTTAATTGAGACATAATAAGATTAATCTGAGAATGTAAAACACTATACAGATTGTACATGAAAAAAGTTGTCATTTTTGGATTCCCAAGAGTCAAAGCTTTGAAATGGTGTATAACATTACTATGCTAGCAATATGGTGCATACAATTGATTTAGAATGTTGGGGGGAGGTGGGGGCAGGGGGGTAACCGTCCCGCCGGCGGGACACTGAAAATGATGTGGTTTTAATGATATATTTATAAAACTAGGAAAAGGAAGTGATGTATTACTGTATGCAGATGATGCGGTAATATGGGAAAGAGGCAGAAATATATATAGCCTAACAACAATCATGCCAAAGAAAATTCAAATATTAGAGCAATGGGGAGTTGATTGGGGATTCAAATTTTCTATTGAAAAATCAAATGTTATGTACTTTACTATGGCTGAGGACCACCATTTATTTATGTATAATCAAATTTTGAAAAGAGTTGTGAAATTTAAATACCTAGGAGTTTGGATGGATGAAAAACAGACATGGAAATATCATGTGCATTACGTCGAAACCAAATGCAAAAAAGTCCTGAACTTGATGAGGATGATTACTGGACATAACTGGGGTGCAGATAAGCAATCTTTAATGGATATTTATATAGCATTAATAAGGTCAATTATAGATTATGGAAGTCTAGTATATAGCACAGCATGTTAAACTAATTTAACAAAGTTCGACAGAATTCAGTTTAGAGCATTAACAATGGCCATAGGTGCTATCAAAACAACTCCAACAAGTGCTATTCTGGTAGAGAAGCTCCACTTACTTTAAGAAACACTAAGCTGGCTTTGACATATAGGGTACGACTGATGGGGGATAGTAATAATCCAGCAGCATCAGTACTGAATGATTGTTGGGAGTATCAAACAAAGGCTAAAGCACATAAATAAATTAGCATAGCAGTATGGTATTAAAGATTTAGAATATAGTCCTGCAAATAGCTCTGAGTGAAGTCCCTCCCTGGATGCTACCAATTCCAGAGGTTAATATAGAAATACTGAAAGAAAAGAGGGAATACCCTGATGATCAGAGTTTTGCATATTATAGTAAAATATATCTATCCTCTTCATTTTATGGTTTTATTAAAATTTTCACTGATGAATCAAAAGACCAAAATGGTCATTGTGGAATAGGAATTTACATTCCTGAATTTAAAAAAGGACTGAAGTACAGATTGAATAATTACCTCTCAGTATACACAATAGAAATGAACAGCTCTAAGGTGGATAGAGGAGATAAAACCATCTCTCTAATATGCTCTGATTCAATGGCTGTACTGCAGAGGTTTGAAAGTGGTGATTCAGTCAGAGAAGACCTACTGATTGAAGTTAGAAATATATTATTAAGTATTAGAAGCCTAGGATTAATGGTTCAGTTTTGTTGGGTTCCAGCACATATTGGAATTAGAGGAAATGAAAAGGCAGATGGATTAGCCAAAAAGGCACTAAAAAATAAAGAAATAGAAATCAATGTTCCAATAGGGAAAGGAGAAGCAACAGGAATGGGACGCTGAACCTAAGGCTAGACACTATTACAACAATCAGAAAAATATTGGAGGAAAAAGAATGAATATGCAAAATAGAAAAGAAGAAATAGTGTACACAAGATTAAGAATGGGACACACACTAAATTCAACACTGAAACTGATAGGAAAAAGTGATGGTTTATGTATAGAGTGCCAAACACAGGAAGATGTGGGTCATGTTTTATTTATATGTAGGAGGTACAGAGAGCAGAGACAAACATGGCAAGAATTAGATGAGAACATTGATGATATTCTTGGGGAACAATTATGCAAAGAGACAGAATTAGAGCCTTATTTACTTTCCTGAAAGACACTGAGTTAATGAATGAATGAATTTAAATTTTTGTTTTGTTTTGATTAGTTGTTTATTTGTTGGTTTCTGTTTTGTTATTATTTATTATCTCTAGATTTATTTTACACCTTTCTGATTGAGTAGCCAAAAGTTCCAATAGCATCACACTACACACTCCTGTACAGTAGGTGGCGGTATACAACAATTAAATGATGTAATCTGCCAATAAATGAAAGAAGAAAAAGAAGGCTACATGGCACTTTACCTATGGTCACCTTACACAAACAACTTTGATAAGGTTTGGGAAAGATTCTTGAAAGATTGTAGTCTTTTAACTAATACCCCCCATTCAAGCTTTACTGAAAAGACATAACCACTACATAGCCTACACAAGTAATTTCACCTATTCATGGGTTTTCATCAGGTCCCTTTCTACAAGTGTATTAATCAAGCACCATGCAGTCTGCATTCATAATCTAAGTGTTTGATTTTATACACCTGTGGAAAGGGACCTGATGAAACCCATGAATACAAGGTCTAAAGCAGGGGTGTCAAGCTCATATTAGGTAGTGGGCCTGATTTGCTGGAATGAGACCTCGTGGCGGCCCGTCATTGTTATGGTCAGTATCATCATTATCATTTTCTGCATGGGTATCAGAGTGTTATGTGATTATCAATTATGACCAAACAAGTACACAATAATGTACTGTCTGCTGTCATATGCTGCTCTTTCTCTCTTGAAATGCCCGACTTCCATGTTAGTTTTTCTGTTTTTCCTTCCTGAGGATGGTTTGTAGTGCTAGGTTATTAATTTATCATATCATAGAGATATTGCTTATTACACATTGGTGAAGACAACTGGATCTTTTTTTCTAATTTTTCCTTCCTACCCAAATCATCTGGGGGGCCGTATGAAACCTGCTGGCGGGCCTGATCTGGCCCCCAGGCCTTATGTTTCCCAGGGTGTCCCTGGTCTAAACAAATGTCTGATTTTGGTTTACAGGACTTTAGACCACGTTTATACGTACCAGGGTATTCTTAAAAACGGATATTTTCCCATCCTTCCCCGTCCGTCATGCCAAGTTTGAGGCAGCAACCAATCAGTGGCTAGGTCCTGCCTTGATGGATGACTTATATATTTATTTATTTCAAAGCACATTGGAATGTCAATGTCAATATATAGGCCTAGATATTATTTATTTGATCTTTTATTTATTTCACTATTTATTTATTTAAACTTTTATTTATTTAATTGTCACAAACATTCCAGTTTACATGGGGTACGTTCTCTTCCAAACATGCTCTCAAGCAGAGACTGTTGATAAAGCTTTAAAATTAAGAGACCACTGCAAATTTGAATATGACCATCAAAATACAGCAGCCATGCCATGTATCAAAACAAAATCTGTATTTTTGTAATTTTGCATACACAAAAGTGTGTATGATGTACTTTCAGTTGGTGATTTGATTAAGTAGAGAACATCTGCAGCAACAGACGCTCTACCTGACAAGGCATTCCATATAACCTTATGTCAATAAAGGCTAGTTTTAAAGTAACTAATGCTCAAATAACTTTCTTAATGCCTCATATCCTAATTTACTTTCTTGATGTTCAGTAATAGATGTTCTACTTTGCATCAGCAACAATGACTCAATGACTAATTCAAATGAATGATAACAAGAGGCCAGGTCTGATTTAAACCACATAGCATTTGTAAAATGTTCAGTTATTCAACACAATCACCGTTTCATCACAGTAGTTGCACAATTTAGTTTGCAGCTGAAAAGAAACAAACTTGTTTGTGTGCATTTGTTGTCTTAATTTATATATGCCAATAAATTTGGATTCAGGCAGTCACATGCAACTGTAACATCCTACAATCATTTAGTAATCACAGGCTGCTTAGTTGAACAACAAAGGATGTTAAATCTGCCCTCAACCAGCAGCAGTAGGCCATGCATACAGGAAAAACGGGTTCAGAGAGCCATCGTCACAGCCCTCCATACAGCGCCGACACAACTAGACAAGGGGAAGACATGACTGCTCTTAGACTACAGCGCAGTGTTTAACACCATCGTTGCCAACCAGCTGGTCACCAAACTTCTTCACCTTTAGGAGCAGCCTGTGTGGATCAAGGATTTCCTGACAGATTGCTCAGATAGTGGGCCATTACCTTTATTAAACAATCATAACCCACACCCTCCAACCAGCACAGTTGCACTAGCAATGGGACTCTGTGCATTATTGTTTATATTCTCTTCGTTATTAAGTGAGTATATGAATGTGAGCATTGTTTTAGAGGCTGCACAAGCACATTTTGTTGTATGGCACTACTGCACACCGACAAGTCTAGTCTACTATGTATTTAGGAACACAGCACCCCAATTGCGACTTCTCTAAAACCTTATTTTGGAGATTAGGTGGTAAAAGGGATGCAGCCGACAAGGGTAACAAAATACCTTTAACCGTTCTATGCAAAATTAGCACTTCTACCTAATTGCCAACCACATACTTTGGTCACATGACAAGTTCTGCATATGAAGCTTAAGCTCTGGCTTCACAACACCTCCCAGTTAAAATGAGCACTGCCAGGCACAACTCCAAGACAAGGTTACAGTCACACATTTATTTTACAAACAGGACTACAATTTTACAGTACAAGAAAGCCATCTTGTTACAGCAGCAGGGAGCTTCAAATCTCTTTAGCATAGACGAGTCTTCCTATGGCACCTAGAGAAAATAGAAGATCGTTTTAGTAAATTTCTTCTATAGGCATATTCATGGCAACCTTTGATAATGTTTGTTAGATCAGAGAAACCAATCAGTCACTTTACATCAGACTGGGGCGGTAACAGGTTCATCACATCACAATCTTCTGCTATAACAATGTGTGCAACACCACAAACCTCTAAGTTGCATCTGGCCAGGAAAGCTGTTCAACACTTCAGATCCAGTCCTTCAGCATATATTAGTCTTCCTGTATGGCACCTAGAGAAAGTAGAAGTTGGTTTCAGACGATTTCTTTTATGGGCATACCATGGCATTAATAGATAGTTTTTTTTAGATCAGAGAAACCAATCAGTCACTTTACATCAGACTGGGGCGGTAACAGGTTCATCACATCACATTATTCAGCTATAACTTGTGCATTATCACAAACCTCTTTCAGTTGCATCAGGCCAGGACAGCTGCCAAGGACTTCAAATCTGGATACACAAACAAGGCAAAACTTGTAATCAAATCATATTTAAGGGGGTAACAAGCTGTTCTGTGATTTTAAAATCAGGGAAACCAATCAGTCAGCTAAACTCAGACTGGGGCGGTAAATCTCATCATGGTTGTGTTGTGTAATGTAGTCAGAACAGAAAGATACTCACCAGCATAATATGGAGGAATAGAGTCTGGATAGAGTCTTCAGTGCAGCACGTCAGCCAAACCTGCAAAAGGACAACTCTGCTGAGTCCAAGACGCATGTATTCACGCAAAAGATAAATACCCTACAGACTCAAGCCAACTGGCCACATCAGACAGTTGGTAACCCCAACAAGTCATCCCCTTGCTACCCAGGCAACTCCAGTGGGTTCACCTTTTCAGGTTCTGGGGTCAACACTGGGTGTAAGACATGTGCGAGCTTCATCATAATGACCATTAGCTCATATTTAGGCAACTACAGGCCTACAGATGCACAAACTCACCATGAGGACACTGGGGAGGAAGCCCAAGGAACCATTCTGCGAAGAAAAAAAAAAGATCGACATTAGTCTCAGTGTTTAATCACTGGACCATGTTGCATTCCTTCATCAGGGAATTGACTAACTGTGCAAGCATCAGTTTCAAAAAAAATTCTCAACAGGATTTCAGACGAACGAGATTCCAAAGTAAATCATCATAACTTGCAGTTTAGTATTACCCTCGTATCTGGCTAAAAGGATGTTCACACATTTAACATGGTCACATCCCTTAACACACCAAAATAAATAGGCATGGAAACCAAACTGGGGGGGGGGGGGGGGGGACGACGACACATACCTCATTCTGAGGACTGCTTCCATCTGTGCAGAGTTGGACCTCTGAAAAGAGAGAACACCCTCAACCATGTGTCTAGGCACTAAAAATGATAGAACCCACAAAACGTTTGCAAGAATCAGTTAATTAGTTCTCAACTTGAGCTTCAGACGAACGAGACTTATTGAACGCATCATATATCTTGCAATGTTAAGCTCATCTGGCCAAAACCAAGGTTTGACTTCAACATAAAGTTGATCTACTACTTGAGCATACTGTGAGTTACACACAAAAAATAAAAACCAACCATGTCTGCAAGGTTGATGTGGTCTTCACATGCCTCAATGGCAGAAGCTGTGCTGTAGGATACAAAAGGTCAAGTAATGAGCATATGTATACAAAAGGCACTTAAGAAGTTCCATTTGGACTTGTTTCTCAGTAGTTCGTTACTTTTCACATTAGTTCAAAGTGAGCTAAGTATATTCGTCACAGAAATTTGAACATACCACTTAAGCATACCGTGGACTTGACACAATGAAAAAACTAACCATGTCAGCAAGCCTCATGATGTGGTCTTCACACAACTCAAATGGCAGAAGCTATGCTGGTGGACACAAAATGGTGAAGTAATGAATATATGTACACAAAAGGCGTTGTAGAAATTCCATTTAGATTAGTTTCTCAGTAGTTCATTCCTTTTCACATTGGTTCAAAGTGAGCTAAGTATATTCATCACAGAAACTCAAGTCTACAGAAACTCTACAAAAAAGGTGCAACTTACATTAGTTCAGATGGCATCCTCAGGTTAGACCTTAAACCTGGAATATGAGAAAACTGTTTACATTAAACACATTAAGGTAGTTCCATGCAGTGAAATGTATTTCACTGATCAGTGCTTTGGTGACTTGTATGCCATCCGACAGATGTCGTCCAGAAGTATAATGGGTAGAACCCAATTCATCCTCTCAGATACCAGGAACACACACACACCAAATTAAGGCAGGCACACTCACCACCTTCAGATGTGTGGTCCAATTCCACATGGAGCCATGTTCAGTCCTACAGCAAGGGGAAGGAGGTACATTAGTCAAGGCTCCTGATATCCAAAAACAATCTCAAGTACCACATCTGATCAGACTTTGGTGACTAGACTGCCATGGTACATGATTATGTAGTCCAGAAAATTATGGGACGAACCCATTTAATCATCTCAGAAAGCAGATATGATTAGGGCGACACAAGGTAGACAAACTAGCTTACCGTTAAGATCTAACCCTCTGCAAAGCCCACGACCTGAAAAAGAAACCATCCGTTGTGTGAATCAGGGTACCCATGATGCGCACATCTCTGCCATGAGGCAGGAGTGTCAGAAGAAAGGCTGGCATCAATGAAGTCAGACATATGCTTGTCAATCTAAATTCATCACTTTACACTCAAATTAACACATGGCACTTAGTTAAAAAATACATTTTAATAAGATACGTACTTTCCAACCACAGGACTTGTGAACTGTACAAACTGCTGGCAGCCATCACACCTGTAAGGAAGGGGGAGGATTAGAAATAAACAAACTGGACATGTAAAGTACTTCAGTCAGAGTAATCAAGTATTAAGTCAGACATATGATTTAATATATTGATAGACAAGCATATCAATTTCTACTGCATGTTGTGAAACAAGTGAAAGGCCAAAGACCTCACCTTTGCACAGCCTTGGTAAAGGGTGCCCTCTAGAAGGGAAGAGATTAAAAGGTTAAGAAATGCACCCCCTAATGACACTATGCAGTGAAGTGATCAGGTCAATGGCAGACACTCAGATCCAATGTAAGTTCTTCAAAAAAGAAATTCAGCAAGAGAGAGTTCCAGAGTGATCATCATTGAGACACTATGGCGTCCAAGGAAATAAAAAGCCTTCAAATTACAATGTCAAAATAGCTTACCTCTTGCATGCGTGCAATCGCAGTATTTAATGGACACACCTAGGAAAGATCAGACATCAGGTCAGTTAAAACGCCAAGAGGCATACACATGCTAAAACGACTTCACGTTTGCACGTGGTCAGAGGTGCTCATCTTGAGGCTCCTGAATAATCTCCCATCAGAAAATAAAAAGGTGCAATCACTTTCATTCAGTACAGGTCTGTGAAATTTTCATCATTGAGAGCTATTCGACCTCAGAGCCACATTGATAATGTTCAGAATTTGTTGCCATAAAAATAAATAATATCATGCTAGATTCATTCACATATGCATGAAATACTACAATGTGAGTGTTTGCTGCACAAACTCATACATTATAATTCGGATGATTTAAGATGTCTTAACACGGCTCGGATTCACAGGGCGAGAGCAGTTAAGCTAACATTAGCCCGCTAGCCAACTTGTTTCAAGTAACAAACTAAAAAGAAGCGCAAAAATACAAACCACTTAGGTATTTTCAACAGATCGGCAAATGAGTCAACACTAGAAGTAAAAGCAGATTGCATTTTGGCGTATTATCACCAGTTGTTCAGCAGAAGACGAGGAAGTGCTGAGCAGAGAACTTACCCTGAAAGTGTGTCGATTCAAAATGAACGAACGACGCGTGAACTTTCTTTTTATAGCTGACATCGGTAGACCAACGACTATAAGTCTTACTGCCACCGTCTGGAAGGGAGTATGAAATGTGGAAAAAGACCAAGTGAAAAGACTAATCTGGGAAGGGAGCCCAAAATGGATCAGCGTGGAGGGCCGCGGGCCAAAACTAAATGTTTAAGTCTTGGACCATTCAATTGAAATGTATTGCATATTTGTGTAAAATTAACATTGTATAAAGCTAGACTGATTTTTAAGAAATAAAAAACTCTAGGCCTACTCTTAACTGCTTGTCTTTGTATGGTCTTTACAGTAGGCCTAGCCTACTTTACTTTTATTAATATCATGAAATGATTGAACATCCATATAGATGTTTTAAGGAGTAGAAATATACATTGTATCTGAAGCAATCAAAATCTTTGAAGAAAAGCACATGGAGCAATTATGTATTGAATATATTTGCGTCAATATTGAATCAATATTTATTTTCAATTTATAAATTCATAATTAATAGAACACAACATGCCCCTATGTGACAAATTGACACATTCTTCTGAACAATCTTTTTTTCAGGTATGGAAACATATTTAAATGGAAAACATATATTTTTAAAAACTTTTTGTGAACGTTTTCACAAAATGTGTTTCCATACATTTGAAGTTGAAGACATATTAAGGAATAATACAATAAATATTCATTCAATGAATGCATTAAGACATAAGTCATTAACAAAATATTAATACAAATGTAAATGTAGGCCTAAATAGGCCTAAAAGATTTCTTGGCTAAGCATACAAGGCATTTGGTCTCTGCATTTATCCCATCCGTGAAATAGTGAACACACAGAGCACACAGTGAACACACAGTGAGGTGAAGCACACTAATTCGGAACAGTAAGCTGCCTTGCTACAGCCGCACTCGGGGAGCAGTGATGGGGTTAAGTGCCTTGCTCAAGGGCACTTCAGCCGTCCCTACTGGTCAGGGATCGAACCGGCAAATGCTCTGGTTACAAGCCCGAAGCCCAGGCCACGACTGCCCCCCAAATTTCATTGAGCAATTTGGGGGGCAGTCGTGGCCTACTGGTTAGTGCCAAAGACAAAATCAAGCCCTCAATTGGTACTATTATGGAGGGTAGGTCTATACTTTTCATCTAACAAAAGCAACGGCCAAAGTATAATTTGTAAACATGGTAAAATTAATTTGTGAAATGAAAAATTCAATAAAATACAATTATCTTAAAAAAAGATCAAGATTTAAGTGATAGGCTAGTTTCGCGGCTTACTCATAAACTTTAAGGTTTGAGAGTCTCTTATTCCCGAACATCCATTTGATTAGCCCATACACTAGCCTATTTGCCCTGGAGGAGCATTTTTCCAGTCTTGGATGTCTTTACAAACCTATACCATGTTCCCATGCTTGCTACTGGAAGATGTTTCATACTAACTGCTTTTCTACAGGATTACTTTGTTGAAGTAACAATTACAGCAAGCGTTGAGCAATGATGAAGATAAACATTTAGGCAACTGGTTTTAACACCGGTAATCTTCAAGCTCATTTTGCAAGCACATTAGTCATTCCTAGCTGTACAGTGTAGGCCTACCCTGTGAAATGAAAAGCTTGTACAACACATTGTCAATATTGCCAAAACACACCAATTAGCTATAAGGTTCAATCAGTGGTGATTGTGTTCAAGTTCAAATTTATTTATATAGCACATCATCATACACAAAATAGTCATTCAATGTGCTTTACATTTTATGCATAGGACACTATATCAATTAATGATGATGACAATAAGAAATATATAAACAGCAAAGACAAATGAATTAAATAAAAACAAACCAAAATATATACGTAAATAAAATAAAAACAAAATGAAATAGATGCAGCAACAAAACAATAATTGTATAACTCCCATACTGAAAGTCAACAGATTAATAAAAGTCAATAGAAAATAATTCAGTATTTAATATCTTTTTTAAACCAGCTACTGTTTGGGCAGTTTTGATCTCCACGGGGAGCTGGTTCTATCTGTCGTAATGGCTAAATGCCAGTTCACCCCATGTTGCCTCTGGACACTACAGCTGACCAGTTCAGATCTAAGGTTTATATTGAGCTACCAGGTTTATACTGCATCAAGCTAATTTGACAGATATGACAGGTGGGGCGCAAGTTTTTTTGTGCCTAATGCCTTTCTTTGACAAGGAAGATCATAGATTCAAACTAAAATAGCCACACACAAACATTGGAGTCATAAACAGACCGACATAGGACTTAAAACATCAGATCCTGCGGATCAAGAGGGGAAAAACCTGGAACCAAAATGCAAAAATAATATTTTACCATTATCTTTTTGCCGGGGTGATGGGGTCAGGTGAGGCTTGACAATTCCTGCACTTCCAAAGTAGGGAATGACAGAAAAAGTTTCAAAACCACTGAGCGAACATGTCTGCAATATATTGAGTCCAGGCCTATAAGGGTCTTCTAGACAATTAGTATGTTGAGGTGCAAGTTAGAGTGTTGGTCAGGTTTTTTACTTTTCACTTGTTTTAAACCAAATCTTGTTACTGCATCTTTAAGCCACAACACTATAAAAATCACTCAAATTAAATTCAACAAGGTGGCTTAAAATGTTTTATTTGCCTTCAGAGAATAGCATTTTTAAAAACTCAAACCGTTCTCCACTGCACAGCCTTTCAAAAGTCTGTTGTGTCAAATCATATAGGAAAGCAACAAAATGGAACGGGTGAGCTGAAAGAAAACAAAGCTCAAGATGTAGTGTGGAGAAGAAAATAAACAAACAAAACAAAAACAAAACACATCCTAAAGACAAGGTTCTCAGATAGAATCACTACCTCTAATGAGGTTAGCCACTTCCATACAAGAGCTGCTATATTTACACATCAAAAACCCTTCAACCATTTAATTAAGATCAAGAGACACATTCAAAGAGAATTACAATGCTGAACAATAAATGATCATATATAACTTATTTTCTTAAAATGGTTTGCTTGATCTGAGTCATATATTAAAACCTATTTAATACACAGTATAGTTTTACACAGTATGGATGAAATAAAAATAAAAAAAATAAAAGAAAAAGAGTTTTCCCATTATTTCCGATTTGAAAGTCCCATTTCAAAGCAACTTCATAGGGAAGATCCTAACTAAATTTGGAGAGGACAAATGGGGTGGGGGACAACTAAAAAGCTTTAAGCTCACCAAGTCCAAACTGCTATATCAATACCTCTTGTGTCAATCCTGAGCCCTTCAGAACATTCTTAATGTGTTTATAATGAACTAGGTTCATCGTTTTGTTACGTTCATTTGTGATTGAGTAGCTGACATCATGTCACTTACACTGAAGGTGAGGTGGTCTGTTGCTTCTGAAATCAAAGTAACAAACGACGACAACAACAAAAACATGTGCAACCCAAATATGTGCAAGTAACAAAAACGATCTACTCTAAGGTACAAGCTCTATGCAGTTTGATTGCTTTCCAGCCTTGGTGTTGCTAAGACATCCAGTTTTGTCATAGTTGATCTACATACGCAAATGCAGGCGCTCATTTTAGTTCTAAAGCAGTTTCAGCAGATGTCTAGAGTACATTTGTTTGTTGTTGTACGTGTATCTTTTTAAAGCTGAGCAAGGGTGTTTTCGCAAATGAAAATGAAGTCCATACAATTGCTTCAAAAAAAGGGCAACGTTCCCAGCAGCACAAGTTGATCCAACACGATCCCTCATGCTTTGCCGTTCCCTCTAGTGGCCAGATGAGGCAACTGCAGGCTTAAGTCTGAAGAGTGCTGTCCTCTTTGCTGAAGGGTTGCGTGGATCCAGGCTTCACCCATGACAGGCCGGACACCTGTAGGCCCTTGTGGTGATCCTCAGGTCGTCTCTATAGAGACACAAAACACATCAGTGACTCTCACACCCCACCCGCCTACCCCAAATAAGACAAGCACTCTCATGCTCTGGAACTACTGGTCATCTTGAAGACCCTTGAGGGTTGCACTCTGAAACATGCAGGCAAAGACGTGCACTTCCGCTTGGTCACGAGGAGGAAACATGCATGCATGCACTCAAAACAAACGTATTGTGTTTTCACAGACGGCGTGTAGGAAATGTATGAAAATGTTTTACTTTTTCGGCAGGGTGGTGCATCGTGAGCACTCACTTTATGTGTGAACATCCTCTCCTTCGCCTCCTCGTGGACTGTTGGGTTCCATGGGGAGAAACTAAAACACAGAATGATTTCGAGAAAAGTTTACATTGATGGTAGTGTCCAGATGGCAAGAGTCAACAATAATTTAAACAACAACTTTATATAGACCCTTTCAACAAGAAAAACAAAAACAATGCTTGAACGTTCTATTTTGTTCCCAATCTACTTCTGCTTCATTAAGATAAACATATGGAACGTTAAAACGGAAGCCTTGTGGGAACTACTACTGGAACTCTTGAAACAGTCAATACATGCAAATACTTATGCGTATGACAATTCATCCAAACCCATTTTGGTCAAAATTTCAAATTGCATGCAAGAGGTTTCACTCACCTTATTGCGTAAGGATCATCGATCTTGGGCTTGTCAAAGAGGTGGCTGTTGCACAGCTTTACGCTTTCCACCACCTTGCTTTTGAAGAGCTGCACATCCTTGTCATACCTGAGCACAAAAACAGACGCAATGAGTCACACGCACCAGTGGCATCCACAGCCTCCATGGCCCAGTGAAAGAGGCCTTTCACAGTAAGTCGGAAGCAGCTACAGCGTGTGCATGTGAGAGAATCACACCCCAGACATCCGCCTGAGCGGAGCTTTCTGATCTAATTGAATCCAGAGTGGTTCATTACTGTACGTCTCCTTTGACCTTTGTTAGAATGGCTTGCTACAACGTCATGTTGGATTTTATGTAGAGAATATCAGTGCTTGACATAAAATTAAGGTCCTGTAGTCACTTTGTGAATAAAATTGCACATGGTCTTCTCATAAATATGCATTCTGGAAATGCTTTGTGTTTCAAAACAATGTGAGAATACAGAAATAGAGGACTCCATGCGTAATTTCTATTATGAAACAAAAGCGCAGCTGCTTCAGTACAGGTTCACTCTAGACCCATTTTCCAGCATGAGAAAACCCCGCTGTAAAGGACCATCTGAGGGACTGCTGTTCCCATGGGTTGCCCTCTGGGTTTCAGAACTGAAAATGGAACATCTCTACAAATTGCAGACAGGAATAGCACAGCTACATCACTTCAGATCAAAAAAGACCCTGCAAGTTAACTATTTTCATAAGCAATGAAATCACACCATTAATAATCCATATGTGTATATATATCCATATGTGTGTAATAAATAAATAAATAAATAAATAAATAAATACATACATACAAACAAAAACACACATATCCGTATGATGTGTGGAAATATATTAATTGATGGGGACAAACCATTTGTGTTGATTCCAAGTAGGTCACATCAGAGGCAACTAAATAAACCCTGGATAAACATATCAATACAGGCTCAGTATACAGTCAATACAGCTAACGGGAGTGGAATAGACAAAGGCCAAATGCAGGACATGCCAGCTGAAGCCCTGGGTGCCCACATGGGGGGGGGGGGGGGGAGAGGGAGGAAGAGGAACTCACAGAACGGCGGCTTCTGGGTTAAGCGGCTCCATGGTGTTGATCTTGTAGAAGACTGTGCGTGCATACATCAGGACCTGCCAAATGTGGTTGTGATTGCGCCTGTGGGAAGAAAGAAAAATAGCAAGACGTTTTTTTTAAAAGTGCCGAGGCAACAGCAGCCAAGGGAAACACTACTAACAACCAAGCATGTTGGTAAATAGGCCTAGGCTCTCAACTCTGTCCAAGTCAAAGTGAGATTGGAGCTTTCAGATCTGAAGGACTGCACAGTCTGAGCCAATATAAAGCACTGGGCATTAAGGCAGAAAACATGTTTTGTTGAGTCCCCTCACTTGAATTGTAGCCGTCTGCCCACTGGCAGTACTGCCAGCTGAAAGTGCCGGACACCAGAGAAGATGGCCACGCACTCTCAAGTTAGCACAGTGCCCTTTGGACTTGAGCTACCACAGTGAAATCAAGTCAGCATTTTATGGACTTCCCACATGCACAGTCATGAATTCATAGTGCTCTGTGTTAGAAGAGCTTGCCATCTGAATTAACACAGGGGTGTCATTTTCTTAAGGAGCAAGTTGGCAAATCATTGTCCTAAATGGGTCCCTCAGAGTAGATAGATCACAATATAGTAGTCGGGATAGCCTATAGTGGAGTAGTATAGTGATGGGCAAATGAAGCTTTGGTGAACCACTAAACCACAGCAGTGTGAAGCTAGCAACACTAATGAAAAAATCCAATATGGCTGCCACATGTAGATTTTTCAACATAAAAGTCCTTACCCAAACCAGTATATGTAACCAAAAATATTGGTTTGCTAAGGACTTTTATGTTGAAAAATGTATGTGTGGCGGCCATCTTTTTGCTTTTCAGCTAGTGTCGCTAGGTTCACACTGCTTCATTTGGCCATCACTAGAGTAGTACATCACAACACTGACCATAAAAGTATGGAGTGCATGGGATGGGCTGGGTGTAAAGCAGTGAAGCCTACCTCCATTTTGTGAATGCTCTTCGGACATCAAGCTCCCCTGATTCAGGATCCACTAGTGGATGGAAGACTGGAATATCAAACACCACCCTCTATCGAAAACAAAAGGTGAAGCCTTGAGGAAAACAGCATTAACCCCAAATTCAAACTCAGACATTTTTTTGTGTTTCTTGGGCAGATACCAGTATTACCAACTGATAACTAATGAACTAATCTATTCAATCTAACCTTACAAAGTAGTTGCACAAATGCATTACTGTAGTTTCAGGTCAACATGCATGATTTATTTTGTTGATATTAACCAAAGCAAGTCATGTACTGCAATAAATATGGATTGCAATACTTGTTGAAAGGAAGGTAAACACCATAAAAACTAACGGTAAATAAAACTGAAGGCTAAGCCATCATCAAAGCTTTTGCTCACAAACAGAGACATCGCAATTTCATCACATATTCGATGTTCCTGTCCCTGACAGTAGGATTAAGGCATGATCATGTCCTCACTCCTGCAGCACCCTGAGAATCTGAGCAGTAAACATATGAACTTAATAACTAGTTGCAAATGCTCCGTGAAGCCCCATGCCCCAGTGATAGAGCCATAAGCCACCTCCCCAGTCATGTTCTCATTATGGGGAATCTGCCCTAGGGTGAAGCAGTAAAATGTGACATTTCACATCAGCATTCCCACAGTGCAGTTAGTTAGCAGCATGTCATGTAATGATGCACAGTAGGACAGTCACACAGAGAGGACTGAACGGAGTACCAATCTGCTTGGCTTCAGTGGCACAAGTCTCTACACAGCCATCTCACTTCCACTTGCTCAGCGTTAACATAACATCTACTGTACTTGATGGTGCTCGACACTAAACAGGATGCAAGTCCACAAATCGGTGAAAACAATCTGGTGCATTTATCAGGCAAGCCACGCCTGGTTTGAGCACAAACACATTCTTTCGTAATTATTACGCGCTGTATATTATTGCCCGGTTTCCTGTACGTGGATTAAGCCTCGTCCTAGACTAACAGAACTTTGATGAAGATCTCCACTGAAAATAAGCATTTGGGCTAACATTAGGCCTCATCCATATGTTATGGGAAACTGGCCCTATGAGTAAACAGTCATGTCTGCAGCTGCAGCATGACCCAGAACAAGAGACACAGACCAGCATGATCATGCAGGCCACCATTCCAAAAGGGCTTTAGTATGTGTTGACTAGGCAGACAAACAAACAAATTAAACATTACAGTGCAGACCATTAAAAAGAGAGAGGTCTAAGGACTTTTAAATAACCCTTTGCCAAAGGCTGATAATGTGAGACTTAAATGCTACAGCACCACACACCGAATTCCATGGGAAAAAAAAACAGAGATATAATGAAGGGGAAAATGAGCTGGACAGAATTAAAACCACCAACATTTTAATCAACAGTGTTGATTGATGTGCTCCATGCGGTTTAATGAGGTTACTTACTGGGCAGTCTCCATCAGGGTAGTTATCAGGGATGTAGACGGTGAACTTAAAAACTCCATCTTGGTACAATCCGTGCCTAATGAATATGACTCCAAACCACACTGGAAGAGAATAGGAGCAGTCAGTCACCTCGAACACATATAGAAATCAGTCCTTTTTAATAACATTTAAAGCATGATTGCACAGGATTTGTCCTTACTCAAGGCTGATCTGTAGGAAGGCTGCACATAAATGCCTGGAAGTTTCTGCTTGATCACAAGTGTGCTACAAGAAAAAGTAAGCAGGAAACAATTACGATAAAACCACCACACCCAAATGCAGCAGCTGGACACAAGAGCTTTAGTGGGAGTAGACTGATCTCTGAACCGTCTGGTCAACGGTGAGCAAGGTCATTCAAGGGCGAGTGTACTCACAACTCTGCCAGTAACGAGTACTCCAGGTAGAAAGGCCCGTAGGAGGCATGCGTGCCGTTGGCAGACTGCGCGGAGGTGGCCGGGGATGGGGGCTTCGTGACGGGGACTGTGTTCTTGGGGATGGAGGGGAGCTGCTTCTTTCCAAACGGAGGCCGGGCCGGGCTGGCTCTGTGCTCTCCCTGCCCACTCTGCTCCTCGCTGTCGGACCTCTGCCACAACGGGGGAGATAGAACACGCAGGGTTAGGCCTCCAACTCCTATAGTACATCTGCCATACAGCTTTCTGTCAAACTCAGCAGAATGTAGCAAAGCAGAGAAGAAATCTTTTGAAATTGATTCCCATGGTCTAAAAGGAGTCCCATCACCTTTACAATATGAGCTATAAAAGGCTAGAGGTCAGTGTAATGGCCCAGACAGATTTCCTGTGTCCCTTTTTCTTTGGTTTCATTTTACTTCCTTTTTTCCATTTGTTTTACTGCATATTCAAAAACAAAGGCAACAAAATGATTCCATCTCTTCTCCAAAGTCAGCGGCTCATTTTGTGTTTGTTTTAAGCAGTAGGCCTATATTAAATTGCCCCACATTTTGACACATCTTTTTGAATTCTGCAGAAATGTTTGGATCGTGGGTCTTTGTATGCATTATAGAAAAAAATATCTGTTTTTCTGTTATACTAGAGAATGTCTACTGAATGATGCCAGGACCCACTCTTCCAGATGAGTTTCTGGATCAACAAACTTAGCACCGAGACTCAAGTTTGACCATCAAGCTAAACTAGCGTCAAGACTCCAGATTGAACACAAGCCTATTTCTTCAATTTGTGTGTTTATTTACTGGAGGTAAGGCTGACTACTAGCAAGGCAGCAAGGCAGCGAGCCACGAGGCTGTCCGCTACTGGCCAGACGAACCAGAGGCATGTGATACCCCTTGCTCTCTGACTACGCTCTCAGATTCCAGGGGCCTGGCAGACATCTGTTTCCCTGCTCCACGGGAGGGGAGTGGAGAGAGCAGGGGAGGGCTTCAGTACCATGGGCAGGAACGTGAGGGGACAGCAGGGGACTACATACACAAAGGCTACTGTAAACGCCAGACAGAATTTAGGCTGATCATACTGTATCTCTGCAAGCACAAAGCACACAGGGAGCGGAGCAGAACAGTCACGAGGGAATAGAATCTTAAAACAGGGGGTCCCTCCAAACCCCTTGCAAATGACTAGAAAGTAGACTAAGAATAAAAGAAACGGCCTCTACCTTGATTGCTACTGTGAGTACAGTATTTTGTCAAGGAAACTATTCAATGGCTCCATATGCCTTGTCTATATTCCAATGATACCCTGTATAATCCTTGTTGCAATCAATGACACTCTACCGTAAGGATGAACGGTCCTTTTACTAAACATCTACTCATATACAAAGCACTCAATCTCCTGCAAAACTGATCTTAATCCCCAGCCCTGAGTTTGCACGTGATCTACCACTGAAGTCACATGGCACATTGCTTTACACTCCACTAATCTAAAGCGCAAATGGCATCAAGTAAACATCTGATGCTAACTAAACAAACTTTATTAATTTATCTTTTGCCAGATGTACACCTATGTCTGCTCAGGGCATTGCTGTAAATGAGCTCAATGCTCAGATAAGTTCCTGAGGTCAGGCATTGGGAAAGGTGCACTCACAAGACCTTTATACTGTCTAAGACAGAAGAAGAATAAGAGCAAACATCCACAATCTTACACAGTCCACACTTAATTCTAGGATGATAACTAGCTTGTTCTAAACATTGCCTATAATAATAAAGTATACTGTGCACATCATCTTAACCTCCACCCTCCTCTTACCTTACGACCAGTATTTGTAGACATACTCCAGAAAGGGTTCATTACTCATGGGGAAAGCGATGAGAGTCCTTGTCCTCGTCTAGCTGGAGGGGACGCTGGCTGCATAAAATCGAGAAGGTGAAAATACAGTTTGAAACTTAGTTCATACATAATACTTCACTATATAAAGTTCGCTGACACAACATTGCGCAAAATAAAAATAAAAAGTTTTATTTCGGCAGCTATTCTAAAATCAATTATCTTTCAGGGGCAAGCACAGCTGTTGGCTGAGTGCTGCACTGTCATTTTTTGGCCACCAAAACAAAGATCCACGACGCATCACGAACATTTCACACCAACACATTACAAGAAGACAATGGCAGTGATTTAAAGCCAGTCTTAATTAGCGAACAGATAAAATCAAATACTAATCTGATATGGTCAAAGTTAAAAAGCAGGCACTCCGGTTGTGCGTAACGTTACGCTTGCAATGGTAACATAGCTTGCTAGCTAGCATGCTGTACAGTAACTAGTCAGAAAATCGTAGCAGGCACCAGGTTCAAAGGCAATATGCTGACACCAGATTTAAATTAAACTATTAGTAGTACCAATTAATTTTGATATGTCGTAAGTGTAATCTTATTAATAGTCTGTGCAAAGAGGTTTAACAGTGATGTCGCCAGCTAACGCTAGCTAGAACAGCTGACATTAACGTTAAATGATTGTAGCTGACCTACCATACAGAGGAATGAAGATATCGTTTGTATTCACAGCTGACCAGCTTTTCTTAACCGTGTGCACAATTGGTAACTGTGTCGGAGGTGTCAAACAAGCATTACATTGTAGCTCATGAACGCTTCATTTAAATTATTACTCGCAATTAATCAATGAACGCGTATTGTTTAGCTCCCAATGCTAACTTTGACTTCTGTGCTCTCTGTCTGAAGCTAATCTCTTAGAAAAATATCAGTGAACTTCATCTCACACAAGCATGCTGTGGGGCAGTACAATTTGGCAAAGACGATTTGTGATTGGTTCTTGTTTATGTATTCTCTAGTGTGATTTGCTCACGCCCTCTGAGTAGTTTAACAACCTAAACAAACAAACTAGTTTGTTAAATATTTACTTATACATATTTGCTGTCACATACTATATGATATCAGGAAACATCAACCATTCTTTGTCAGGTCAAATCGTACGCAACGTTACAGATACCCAGGGGTATGGACGATCTCGCGGACGGGAGTGGCATCTCAAAGTTTTGTAAGAACACAAGGACTAGTTAAAATACATGGACGATACTGACTTATATAACATGTAATGTCGATACAAGCAACATTCTTTTCAATAATGTCATTTGACTTGAAAATGTTCTGCAAAAGCAAACTCACCGACTGGTTAGAGTTCCGAATCGTCTGGCATTTTTAAAGCAACATTCTTTCCACTAAGGTCCAACCCAAAGTGAATTGATTCTAAACTGCTATTGGTTTATACCTTATATCAGATTTTTTTTATTAACTCACCAAACTGTCAATCACTTAAAACCAACATAACCTTACCCCATTGGTCATAATCATAGGTCGAAGGCGGTATCTCATTGATTGTCTTGTGTTATTGGGTGTTCAGTCGAATGTAGGGGATCGCAATTCCCGCACGTGTCCTTTCCGTCATGGCACCGAAGGCGAAGAAAGAAGCTGTGCCTGCTAAGACCGAGGCTAAGTCTAAGGCCTTGAAGGCCAAGAAGGCTGTTCTCAAAGGAGTACACAGCCAAAAGAAGAAGAAAATGAGGACTAGTCCAACCTTCCGTCGCCCAAAGACCCTGCGCCTGAAAAGGCAACCCAAATACCCCAGGAAGAGCGCGCCTCGTCGCAACAAGTAAGTCCGTAATGTAATGTCGACTGACTCGGTTCGCTGGCTAATGTTAGCCAACGAGACCTGGTAGATACTATTGCCACCCATGGTTATTAGTGTGGTGCATATGATGGTTACTTGCGATCAAAGTATGATCTGCGATGATTACACTCTTTTTACACAACTGATGCACCCATTTTGTACCCGTTAGTTTTGTGAGCGTGAACGATGCTTTGACAGTAACGTTAGCTAGTTGAAGCTAGCCACGTTTGATGGCTAAATTTGATGTTGCATGAGGTTAGCAAAATGGCCTACTAGTATGCTAATGTAAACTTGGGTGGTAGCGATCCTACATTTGGTTGGCTAGTATTACTGTGGTAGACGCACTGAAAATGGCATATTTGCTCATCTTTTGGAGTAAATCGTAGTATTATCCTGGTTTTTAAAAGTTTGGTCATAACTGGCGCGTCTTGTAACGCAAATGTTAATGTTATATGTGCGCATGGGCCTCTCCCGTCAACGTTGCCCACGTTAGCGGTTAGCGTCTGACTACTGAAACGGAAAAAAATAACCGATTCATTAAGAATCAAGTTAACAGCTGCATCTTGCCTTATTAGTCAGAATGGCCAGGTATGCTGTACTATAAGTTGGTCCGCCGATTTTAAGGAACATCAGGAAGTTAAAACAGCAGAGGTTCAGATCTTGACATTTTGGTGAAGTAACGCTAGCCAAACACTTCGTGAAGAGTTGGATGCTCGCAAATATACCACGAGGTTGGTTGTTGGAGTATAGTATATGCATTTGTTGTGGCATTTGTATATCATTAGTCTTGGGTTATGAATAATGTAAACACACTTTCACCAAGATGGTCACTGATTCTCACAGAACACGTGAACCAATTAAGCAATGTGTACAGCCAGACTTAACCGAAATCGTACTTAATAGGCCATAGGGTAATAAC
The DNA here is from genome assembly GCF_018492685.1 of Alosa sapidissima. Classification (NCBI taxonomy): domain Eukaryota; kingdom Metazoa; phylum Chordata; class Actinopteri; order Clupeiformes; family Clupeidae; genus Alosa; species Alosa sapidissima. Next base: position 7,349,064 of record NC_055970.1, read on the forward strand.
CTCAGCAAGGATCATGGATTAAATTTACCTGAGTAATGGTTGATTCTCTTTTTTCCCCCCTGTATTTCTGTCGCCCCTTAGGTTGGATCACTATGCCATCATCAAATTCCCACTCACCACAGAGTCTGCCATGAAGAAGATTGAGGACAACAACACCCTGGTCTTCATCGTTGATGTTAAGGCCAACAAGCATCAGATCAAACACGCTGTCAAGAAGCTGTACGACATTGATGTGGCCAAAGTCAACACGCTCATCAGGCCTGATGGGGAGAAGAAGGCATACGTTCGTCTTGCACCAGATTATGATGCATTGGACGTTGCAAACAAAATTGGCATCATCTAAACTGCTCTTGGTGGTATATGCCGAGTGTCAAAATAAAATCTAAAAAAAAAATCTAAATCAGGCTACTTGTAATTTTTCAGTTATGTAGTGTGAAATGTTTGTTCAGTACATGTTTTATATGAAAGAGTACAATACAGGTGAAACTGAATTTCACAAAATAAAACAAAGTGGAAACTGTATTTAACTTGTTAGTCTTTATTTCAGGGTTCCCACAGGTCATGGAATTTCTGGAATATCATGGAATTTTGAAAAGTCTATTCCAGACATGGAAAGTCAGGGAATTTTATCATTTTGGAGGCAAAGTCATGGAATATCAGGGAATTTTGTTGTAGAGGTTTAAAATGTACTTGCCAAAATACATTAATACATCTTTCCACGTATGTACATCTGGATATTAACAGCATTTGAGTAGGCCAAATTTGTTTATTCGATATCCATTTATTCATCACCCGCTCTAAAAAAGTTAAAGATTCTTGAATGCTACACAGCTGCTCTGAAATCATCGGTCAGTATATTGTAACAATCATATAGTAAGTCATGGAAATTCAGATTTTTCACATTTGACTTAGAGTAGGTACCTTGTTATTTAAGTGATTGTCCCGAACATAGCCTGTAAATATCTATAGACCATGTGGATGGGGGGTGACCCAGCAATGTCGTCTTCCAGGCAGCGCTGCCACCGTCGACTTAAAGGCAGCTCATCCTAACCCTAACCATAGCGTCTTCCTGGCAGCGCTACCTTGAAGACAACGTTGGGGGCATAAAACACCCAGGGACCATCATTCTGACTAAGGAAGCATCCCCAGGACCACTACTGAATAGAAATACTGATTCCCACTGTGAAACTACATGACTGAATCCTTGGTCAGGGACCACCAGCAATGTCGTCATTGACCACTGGTTGAAAGCCCTTGCATATAGGCCATGCTGGAAGGCTAATCGATTTCTGATACCACTGGGAATTTGTCAGAGGATTACTCCCATGCTGAAGCCTGGCAAAGTCATTCTGTCATTTGTGGGGGGAAAAAACAAAAAGTGATAGGAATGCTCCAAGTTAATCATGCATTACTTTTTTGTCCAGTGACTAAAATAAACCGAATAAAAGTCTGTTTAAAGTAGTTGAATAGCCTACATAATAGACTAAATAGTTACAAAAAATAACAATATCAAATTGTCATAAACATAAAACAGACTAAGGAGAAATAACTAGATACAAAATCTACACTACCATACTATTATGATTATTCCAGTGTGTGGATATATTGAATAGTCAGGGAAACTACTGTACTTCATCAGGGGATAACCATGTGTTACTTCAGGACAAAATGCCTAAACGTACTTTTCTGTGTTGGATTTAGACGTATTACTGCTATACTTCTGGGAGATCTGAGCTATATTTTTAGGGTCTCACAAACATTTATGTTGGTCTAGGTATTGTTCTGTATTCCCACAATGGCTCAGTGCATTGCTGAATGATAATTGATTGATCTCTTGACAGTTTTGCTTAATTGTTATTTTAAGAAACAAAAAAATCTAATTTAATGCTCCACTGATTAACCTAATTGGGGGAAGTGACATTGTCCAAGTTTGAAAGAAGAAACTTAATTATTGACTTAATTATTGCTTCATTATCTGATTCTATTTTGTTTCCTTTACACTTCATTGATAAAGTTAATTAGCGTCCAGTTTCTTAATGGATCAGTCAACAATGCAAGGTCATGGACTTCCCATGGCATATACAAATCAAAAAGTCCATTAACACAAATGGGTTCATATCTGTTTGAGTTCAACTGCTATTTGCAAATGGCCTGACACAGAAACTTACCCGATGTTTATGCCCTCCACCCCATCTGGCCCAGACAGAGAGCACATTAGGAGAGGTGAGGTCTGTGACCACAATTAGTCCATAACAAAAACAAGCGAAAGGTCCTGATGTTATTAGGAAGTGTTACCATGAGCCATTATGGGAAAAGAAACCAAGACAATTGACTTTGATATTTAGTTCTTATGATTTTAATGTTTGTGTTTAGGCTACTCCCCTATTTTCCCTCATTTAATTCAATGAAAACATAGCAAAAGATCATTGGCACATGGTGAGTGTGTCAGGTCAGGTATATATGCCCACTCAACATTTTAAAAGTTTTTTACTCTGTGAGCTATATCTATATTAATATACCGCAGCTTTTGAGATAATGCGAGCTATCTATATGTGAGCTATCTATATTAATATACTGCAGCTTTTGAGATAATGTTGTCTCTTAAGTAATCACTTTTAATGAGAGGGTGAATAACCAACATGTAGCCTAGACGTCTCCAAACACGTCCACCCAATAAACATCAAGTGTGTGTTCATTTGGTTTTGCCCCAGAGGATAATGACTGTCACAGAATCTCAGCGAGTTTCTATAAAACCTCTGTCTCACCCACTTATTC
>NC_055970.1:7354338-7356838 GCF_018492685.1 Alosa sapidissima
TTTTAAGAGGAGATGACCTACCAGCCATCTTAAAACTAAAACAGAGAACGACGAACTTATTAAAAGGCTTTTTGTTTGTATGCATACACATGCATTTCCTCCGCGGTGGATGCTTGTAGACTGTGAATAGGTAGGCATGGCTGCCTGATTGCTGAGTCCCGACGGAGCCATGACTGTCGTTCAGTATTCTGATGGCTCCACTGCCAAACATCGATCTACACGTATATCTTACTGTGCACTTCCCAAACCTTCATCAACAGATGCAGCCTCGCAATTGATTAGCAGGCCAGTCGACGCGCAAGTCTCTTTAGAAACATATTTATTTATGTGTGTATGTAGATAACTTAGAAGTCCATTAGTGAGATTACCTCTGAGATTTGGCTTAACAACAGATGTTCAAGGACAACTCTTTCAATAATATTACTTTGCATGGTGTGCCGCCGCGCTAGACGATTGGAGAGGCTGGCTGGAACGCAATGCAGTCAAAAGAACGATTTCTATACTAGTCGTAGTATAGCCTACTCCTTTGTAGATGTGTTGAATCATGTCTCATTCACACACTCCTACACACCATGTTGCCACTAGCAATAATGAAAAGGGACACGCACTTATGGAAAAGCTATGCTATTTGAGGCAGTGGAGGGCGCTCTAATACTATAAAATACAAACATCGATGGGCAGCTTTGATTTATCACCCCATTTGCCGTTCAGTGGATCTTTCACACAAAATACTGCTCACTATCCTGTGTGTTGGTGTAATTTGAAATTAATGAAATGTATTGCATGGCGTTTACGCAGAGGAGACACAATTGTTTGTAGCGTCTCTTTATTTTGAAGCGACTGACTAGCCTAACCACGACCATACATTTATTAATAGCAATGTATTGATTTTTGACATGTTATTTCCTGTTAATAGACACTCTTGTGCAGTCTATTGGTATACTTTGGTTTAACTTATAAAATATGCGCCATTGTTCTGGACGAAGTGGTGATAATTATTTCCCTCTCAGTCTCCTATTCAAGATAAGCTTATTGCGTATAAGTGTATTGCAGATCATCAAATCATAAACGCTATCCCTAAAGTGTTCTCTGCTTTCAATTGACTCTTTCATCTACACCAAAAGACATTAGTCCAGGTATAAAAACTGAATATGGATTCCAGAACCAATTTTATTAACACTGCTGTACGTTCATTATCTCTGTGCTATTTCATTAAAAAATAAGCCAGGACACAAAATAGAATAAAAAGTTTCGCGAAACAATTTGCATTGGATTTGAATGAATTGCATACAGTCGCTGTAAGCTCCTTGACGATTTTCCTCCATTTCTGCTCCTGATTGTTTTCCACATGGATGCGCACATTCATTAAAGTAAAATTATAAACATAAAGAGTATCTTAGTGTTAATATTTCTTCTTTTTGTTAAAGCTCAATCAACCATAATGTCCTAATTTTTTTCTTTGCGAACCTCATTTCACATTATCTCACTTACCAAGAAATTGATGTCCCAAAAGGGATTTATTTCATTTATCGGGATTATTGAATTAAATTAAACCAGACACTTACCGCAGGCGGAACATGACTACGGCATCTACTTATAGTTACTCTTAAGTGTGATTTAGGAAAACATATTAGGGTGCAAATGCCTTTCATTCGCAGACGTTCAGCTGCTTAATTCATTCATTAGGAAAGAGGGTTCAAGAGCCCAAGGTGCGCACAAAAGGTCATGCGAAGAGGGAATATTTGGTAATTATATGTTTACACGCCAGTCACCGCCAATAATGTCTCAGTGCACCATTTAACATTAGAATAAAGGAAAAGTAGCCTTTAAAAGTATACACCACAATTTCTTAACGTAGTCTATAAATATAAAGCCCAATATAATCTTTTAAGATTAGTGGAGCGGCACTTTCATTTTCTCCCCTGTTATCCAAATACCCTCCTGTCATTTGTTATTTGTGATATTGAGTGATAAGAAAACCTGTTGAACTAAAAGTATTCTTCTAGATTATCTCATTGAGATCAGTATGTTCCAACACATTTTGTATGGAAATTCAAATTCAAACGGTAACATTCTGCCTGAAGAACTCCTCCGCTGCCTGTTTCCCTCTTACATCAGCAGGTGGCAGGCTTTCTCCATCATTGGAGGAGGGAGGCTGACTGTTTTTTGGCCCGAGCCCCTGAACCTCACTCCTGAGATGCTGGTTTCCCAAGCCTCCCTGCTCAAGCGCCTGTGAAAGGCATTCCCATTAAAGCCATTTTAAAAGCCAGCACCAGCTCTATAACGATCATCTCCCCGAAGCCAGTGCCACACATGCCGACATGTGGTGGCAGCCACAAACAAAGGCATGGCACTCTCCTCCCAAATCGCCACGGTTACGGGCTGTGTCTGCCAGGGGCAATTACACCCTCAGCCCAGTGTGAGGTCTACGAGGCCCCAATCGCTGCAAACAAGATCAAGGCTAACACTCTGTGCTCCCTCAAACACCTCTCTCTCTTCC
>NC_055970.1:7361838-7371838 GCF_018492685.1 Alosa sapidissima
CTAGTGGCACAGGTGTGATACAACAGACCTCGCTCCATTAGAAATAGAACCAGTTAAAGTGGACGTTTTCCTGTTTACTGTCTGATTCAGACAGATGCCTGTCCATAATTTCAGATTTTGAAGGTCCAAAGTTATTTACATGCCACTTCATTCATGTCTTCCACTGTAATCTGGCACTCAGCATTGAGAGAAAAAGAAATAGTGTTTGTTTTGTGTTGTTATTGTAGTTACCATATTTTATCTTTCTTGTGTGGAAGACAGAATTGACTCAGTGTTAAGAATGAAAGAATGTTCTTCTCTCTCAAGATGTGTGGCAGTCCTTTTTACTTTTGCCAACATACCAATTTGTTTATTTTATTTGAAAAAGATCCATCATATCTTGTTTAGATCAGATTCATCTAAAAGATTGAGTAGAATTACATTTCTGTCTCACTGGTCTTTATCTCTTGCTTTGGTTACATCATGAACACAGATTCAATGCATTAATATCAAAGACAAAAGAAAATGAAATACATTTGTAAGACTTAAGTGAGCAATACAACATGTTTGTGATGTTGATGAGTATGTGTGAGACAGCAAGCGAGATAGAGAGAGGGGGATAAGAGGGGGTAAAGTGGCTAGGAAAAAGTATGCAAGAAAATAACGCAGAGCAGAGTCCTCAATAAATCATTCTCAATGTTCAACCTCAAAATAGACCTCACATGATAAATGTGAGTTTACTGGAATCATTTTAACTGTGAACAATGAGCCTGTGTGTGACTATATCTGTGGGTGTGCTGCTGTGTGCTTGTGTGTGTGTGTATGTGTATGTATGTATGTGTGTGTGTGTGTGTGTGTGTGTGTGTGTGTGTGTGTGTGTGTGTGTGTGTGTGTGTGTGTGACAAATCTGGAAGCACTTTATGGCCAGCCGCACTGCACTCTCTGATTGGACAGTCCGTGTCACTCTTGGTCTTAAGAGCGTTGCCTAAACTTCCCCTAGGCCGTCACACCGCCATCACTCCATCAGTGTGTGTGTGTGTGTGTGTGTGTGTGTGTGTGTGTGTGTGTGTGTGTGTGCGCCTGTGTGTGTTGGGGGAACGGCACCACAGGGCCCACCACACCATCCATTTCTATCTAAATGCTTATTCCATCTCCAAGCCAGCCAGTCAGACACATGAAACGACCCACTCATTTGTGAACCGGGGCTACATTATTATCAATATCAGTGAGTTACTGTCACAAACCACAGAGGACAGGCAAATTCTGGAAATGTATTTTCAGAAAGCAGAAGGCGGGGTGGGGGAGTTGGCGTGGGCGTGTGGGTGAGGGTGAGGGTGGAGATGAGGGTGGAGGGGATATATTATTTCCTTTTGTAAATGTTTGTGTCTGAGCCTGTGGGGGTGGCACATGTAAAGAGTTGGAGCCCATCATGGAGCTTCCGTCATCTATATCCACTCTGCACTGTGCACGGGTAACCACACTGTAGTCTACTGTAGGTGCATGGACTAGGAACAATGACAGAGAGAGAGAGAGAAAGAGAGAGAGAGAGAGAGAGGGGGATAAAGAGAGAACACAGAAATCAGTGTGCCTTACGTCATGCTCTTAGGTCTTTGTCTCACTGATCTCAGATCTGTCAGCAGCACTGTATGAATGCCGTCAGTGCAACATATCCAAAGCCCAAGTTGTCCTCCCCCTTCATGCGTCAGTCAGTGTAAATATGGCAGCAGAGAGAGAGAGAGAGAGAGAAGAGAGAGGAAATTCACGCTCCAAGCGAGAGAACTAATCTTCCCTTCTGCCTATTTCAGTGCTCTGTATTTAATTGATAGAAATTGCACGCATCAAAGAAAAAGCACACTGAGATTTAATGTGCATAAAATGGACATTAGCATTTTAAAGAGGTGGATTAACACATTAATCCGGGCAATTTTCATCCAGCACCTCCAATGAGATCGTCCCGGCGTAGCAACTCGTAATGAGGCTTAACAGGCTCTTTTTATTTAGCCGCGCACGCGTAGGGATAACAGCAAACTTTTAGTTTTTGGGGAAGGGAACGCAAGGGGCTTAAAGCCTTCACATGTCTCCAAACGAGAAGTATTTCAGTTTGAGAAAAAAAAACGTAACGGACAGTCACCTGATGCATTACACTAATAGCACGTTTCATTACAGAAGTCCTGAGTATGTGGCACACGTAGGCATCCATTTCCTGAACTCTGTGTGATGATGATTTCATAGAGACCCTGTACCATTTGAACTACAAGCCATTCAAAAAAGGCCTCAGATATGTTCTGGAAGTGAATCTTTTGTGTTGGGTACCAGTGCTGTTTGGCGAGTCAATGGAGGGGCACCTGTCCCTGCATTCAGAACATCAAAAGGCCCCGCACACACAGACATGATGCTTATTTGAAAATCATCTTCTGTCACAAATCTACATGGTACAGGCCTGGCCATGAAGATCAATGCGTCTGTTATGACACACACACTCATATGTTTGTGTTGTGCTCTCGGACTGTGAGTAAATGGCGCCGTGCTTAGTGAAAAGGGAGGGGAACGTGACTAGTGCTTAGGGGAAAAAAGAAACCTCCCCACGGAGCGTCTCTCGGCGTTTCATGTGTACAGGAGAGACGCATTATGCATGCACACTACACCCAAGCACAAACATAACATCAATGACGCTGCACGCTGTTTAGGCCGCACCGGGCATTTGTCGCGTGTCCTTCACCGCCGCACGCTTTTTATTTCACCTCCACACAACATCCTCCCTTTCCATTTTGTTGTAGTCATTTACACTGGAGTTTATGCCCCATGTTTCCCCATGCTAAGAGAATGTAATAGGTCATCAAAAAGCACGATGGAGAGATAATGTTGTTCGTGCATGGAGAACTCTCCAGAGAGAGAGAGAGGAACTGACAATAATAAAGAAAGAACATTTTTTTTGGCCTCCATATATGAGGACAAACAAGCGTTCCTTCTACAAACTGTTAAAATGCAGAGTGGGTGTGCATGACTGTTGCTATCTGGTTGGATGAAGCGTGAAGTGTGAATATCTGATGCATCTCTTTACTCACCTATGCGTATCTCAAGCCCCATTACTGCTCCTACACAAAACTGCACTCAGGACAACATTAGAATTTTTTATTACGCACAGGTTGTGAGAACAAAAAAACATAGTTTTGAATTAATAAACATCAGAGGCTGTAGCTTTCAAATGTAGCTCCCTTATTTTTTATTGATCAGTTATCATCAGAAGTTTTTTTCCCTCTCTCCCTCTCTCTCACTATGTCCCCCTCTCTCTCCCTCTCTCTCACTATGTCCCCCTCTCTCTCCCTCTCTCTCCCTCTCTCTCACTATGTCCGCGCTATTTTATCCCTAAAGTGGGCTCTTGACATATTTTCTGTGAATCACGCCTGCATTATTAAGTGCAGTCCGTTCCGTGACCAATGTCATGAACAGGAGAGCCTCTCCAAACAAAGTCAGAGAAACCCTGCAGACCACACAGCGAACAATGTGGTACAAAGACACAACACGAGAGCCTGGACAAGAGATGGCCTTTGGAGGTTTTTTTTCGGTGTGCTTGTGCACTTTGTCATGGGGAAAGTGACTTTAAGGCCACCATGTGCTCAGGTCACTGTGGCGTGAAGGCCTGGCAGTATCACTGGTGGCTTGCTCAGTGACAGTGTGTATTTGAGTGTGTGTGTGTATGTGTGTGTGTGTGTGTGTGTGTGTGTGTGTACACAGCCATGGGTGGGAGACAACGAGGGTTTTTTCAAACAGCCTCAGGGAAGAACTTGTCTCGTCCTGGTGGCGATTAATTGCAGCAACAACCCCCCTTTCCTCCAGGTTTTACGCAAATAAATATGTAAATAAATAAATAATTTACGCCCTCCAGAATGTCAGTTGTGACAACACCACCCCTGCCGCTCCTCTCTCAGCATATAAATCAAAGAAGGTCTGTGTCCCAATCCAATCCAATCTCCTCTCTCTCTCTCTCTCTGCCTTTGTCCTCGCCCACACCTCATTCTCATTTCACTACTGCTGAAATCAAAAATCTGGTCTAAATTTGTGTGGAGAGAGAGAAAAAACTACTGATAAAGGAAAATTTTCACCCAGGGGGCAAACAATGGCTCATATTTGAAACAATATCCAAGTCCTATTTTTCTTTCCATCTTTTTTTGTGCATAATTACAGTTATCTGCACTGTCTGATTTGCATTAGTGGCTTGAGCGATTGCCAAGGCATTTGGACAGAGCAAAGGACAGAAATTTATTTCAAAATGCTCGTCTTTTGACATGCCTTGGCTGAGGTTTTGCAAGGCCTTGAACGCTTGGTAAGCTCCAAGACTTTGAACTCCCGATAAGGATCAACTTAAGTTGAACAGACACTAAGCTAATTTTACAGAAATTTACAGAGAGGCTCAAATACCGACGCGGCAGCCGAGTATAGAATATTCGTATGAAGCTATCAAAGTTCAGATTCCAGGGATATAGCCATCATGCTTGGGTGAGCTGCTTTTCATCTCGCACAGAGGCAAAAAAATAAAAAGAGCAACAACTATGCGCTTATCTGTATCACGGTTCGTCTTCCCACTCCGAAGCTGAAAAGCACAAACACGTCACCGTGCGAGGAAACAGAATTGGAATTGTCTCTTCATTTTAACACAGCGAGCCCCCCTGCTTGTGTGATTTGAGAGCCGGCCAATCCCGACGCAACCTCCAGCGGTCCGCGCCGCTGCCAGCCACTGTCATTTCCCTGGCAGTGCGATTACTCACGGGCTGGCATTTTCACAGTTGTCAGGTATGGATTTAATGGCCAATTATCCCCAGATAAATATATCTATAAAGTACTGAGGGAGTCATCATCACAGGCATGCAAGAATATCAGTAATAATGGCTTGTGCTAAATAGGGAGGAAAATCATGTCTTGTCAAAGCCCCAGGACTCGGGCTGCCTCCGACTGTTTCACCGGAGGGTCCTCATCTACGGCGATGCGATAAAATGAGCCAGTGTGTGTGTGTGCATGTGTGCGGGTTGACACGCTCAAATCAGCGACGCTCAAATCATGTCCAGAAAATGTGAATAATAATTCTAATTTAAAGGGTGGAACTCCAACGGTGGCAGCTGTGACAGGGCCTGTTGGCTCATTCGCCGTGTTGTCATGGCGACGGCAGCTTTGTGAGGTGTGCGGCGGTGGTGGTGGATGAGCGGTGTTTGGGAGTGGAAAGGGGGGGGTCAAGCACAGGTAGATATAGCCTGTGCATAGGAGCTGAGCACTACTGCCCTCCACCCCCTCTCTGTCTCACAAGCTCCCCTCTTCCCACTCGACTCCAGACAGGTGACAGAACAGGAGAGGTGCTAGGAAATCGGAAAACAAAAAAGGTGCTGTTTCCCGGCTCCACCTTGTCTCTGTTTCACCACCTTCAGTTTCTGATGGATGTCTCAAAGGAGCGCAGAGGGCACACTCACTTACACACGCACACACACACACACACACACACACGCACACACACACACACACGCACACACACACACACACACACACGCACACACACACACACACACACACACACACCACGAGAGAAAGAGAGACGCGAAGGAAGAGGGATGGCATTTAGCCCCCCGAAAAAAAAACCCTCCCTGGAGTCAGGGTTTTAGGACATGCCATGTTACCTGCTGTCGTCCTCGCCTCACTCCCAGCTGTGCGCCGGTACTTGCCGCACGCCGAGAGAGAGAGAGGGAGAGGCTACGGAGGAACCGTAAGAGCCGCGGTATCAGATCTCATCGCTCTGTGGACGGGTCCTCGGGAGGGTTTACTGTGGGGCTGTCAGCTCTTTCTAATGACAGTGGCTGTCTCTGTAGGAGAGAGGAAGTCAGGCCTTCTGGTCCATATTAGGCACAGCAGAGGGCTACTGAAGACCCCAGCAGATGCCCGCAGAGCGGAGGGGCGATAGCGATGCTGAATGCTGTCACATCCACTAAACACAAGTAGGAGACACATGTAAATATAGCCAAACACACACACATACACATACACACACACACTCTCTCCCTCTCTCTCTCCCTCTCTCTCTCACACACACACACACAATGAATAAACTTGTGTAGTTTATTGTACTTTATTCGCTGTGTGACACCAACTTTCAGCATTACCCACCTGTAGTGGAGGGTGTTCATGTTCACCTTTCTAACTCCTCCAAGGTTAAACAAAACATTTTTTTCAATGTCACAGTGTCTCAGAACATTGTTTAATAAGTACGCTTCTTCTCTGGTGCCTGGGGTGTTCGGATTTTTGACATATTGGAACACTCCCAGAAAATTACTTTAACAGAAAACATTTTTGGCATCCAATGCAATATGCGAAGGAAATATATTGTCATATGCATCCCATCCTTTCTGTCTGGGATATAAGCCTGTGTTAAAAGCCCATCCCAAGTCACTCTCCCAGTCCAGTTAATTGCAAAACCCAGACAAAAGGACAGCGAGCAGCGTCGTGCTGCCCAATCCATAGTTTTTATTACAGTTTCAATATTCAAATTTTTGCCACAAAACCACATTTATTATTTTGCACGAATAAAACGAGAATGTAATATTGGCGCAGAAACAACAGTAAGCAATGGATTTAACTCCGATATTAAGTTCTCAGCCTCCTCGTCTGCATCGCCTCCTTTATTGAGAGCAGTCATGGTTGAACCCAAGGACTCGATTAATTTCACTGCAGGCTGCCGTTTTGGTAAATCTCATTTTTATTAAAGATAATATTCTATTCAACCTGAATCTCATCGCAGAGATACGTCTAATTAGGCTTGGGTGACAGTGAAAGGGAACCATTGAAAGAACCTAGAAAGGTGTGTGTGTGTGTGTGTGTGTGTGTGAAAGGTGTGTGTGTGTGTGTGTGTGTGTGTGTGTGTGAGAGAGATAGAGAAATGTTTATAAAGCTCACTGGATTAATTTCTATGATCAGATAACTGGCTTTTCTTATGACATTAAACATGGCTGGTGAACAAGAGCCTACAGTCCTGGAGAGAGGGGATTGCTCTGGAGTGGTATGATCAGATGTGATAACAAGATGTGTGTACTCTATGCGTCGGTGTGTATGTGTATGCCTGCGGGAGAGTGTGTGAAAGAGAGATTATGTGTGTGTGTGTGTATGTGTATGTGTGCAGTTGTGCAAGTGATTCTATGTGAACCGCTGTTGTCTTGCTTTACTACTTTTCATACATCCTGGGTCTCTCTGCAGAAGCACACTGGAGAGCTCTGCTCGCTGGCTTGACAGTCCAACATGTCCAGAGACAGACACACATCCCCAGCAATGCTAATCACCATCACCATCATTACCTTTGTCACGGCCCTGGTCATTGTTGCCATCCCTCCCCATTTTCATAGTCCTCCTCCATCTTCCCTCTCTCCTCTCCTCTCCTCTCCTCTCCTCCTCTCCTCTCCTCTCCTCCCCTCCTCTCCTCTCCTCTCCTCTCCTCCCCTCCTCTCCTCTCCACGCCACCCCTTGGAATCATCACGGTCATTATCGTCATTGACATTCTAATGATTTGTACCATTATTCATAATGACTGGGTCCGCTGTGAGGAGCAGTGTTGACACGACACTGACAGGGTGGCGTGGTCACATCCCCTCACACACTCTCTCAATTCCTCACAGGTGTGAATCACACACACACACACACACACACACACTTACACACACCTTCATTTAGCTCCGATTACAGTGACACGCAGCTTATGGGTGTCAGTTCCCCTCGTCTTCACAATTTAAGGGGCCCCAGTCGCTCAGCATGATGGGAAGGCTCGGCTGTGGCGCGGGCAGCGGGCCCTGGCGGCAAATCAGGCAGGGCGGGAAGTGTGGTGCTCAGCCTTCCCCAGGCTCATTTGTTTGCCTCCAGTTGTCAAGCGTGAATATCACTGTGTGCAAATTAGCTACCCCCCCCCCCCCCCCCCTTACACACTCTCTCGCCTTCGCCTTTACGGGTCCCTCCCCGGCCTCTTCCGCGATGGCCGCCTGCCCAAGTGATGCCTGTTAGCCTGTAAAACGTTGATGAGTTTAAATGCCCTAATGATCGCCTTAAACCATTCCAGTCAGAAACGTATAGGCGACCAAACAAAAACAAGACAGCTCAGGAACGTGCTGGGTTTAGCAGTACTGACTGAGCATAACAAGGATTATTACCATCACCTGTCCTTATTTGTATGAGGTTTACATAATACAACTATAGTAAGTTTAGCTAAGCTAATATAATTGAAGAGACTGGTGGCATATTAATCAAAATTACCTTGTTCTTTACCACACGTGATCTACTTCACATTTTTAAATCACATTACATTTTTTATTTGTCAGTAATGTCAGCGCACCAATAGCCTCATCATTTTGCCTTCAATCATAAACTCACCCTTTGGACTCTCTTTGGATCTCTTTCCACAAAACAAACCAGTTAAGGCCATACTAATTTACAACACTGATCAGCTTTTACAGGTCAACTTTTAATTACCAAGAGACTTGGTCTGAGTTTGCCTTTTTCCCCTCAAGTACATAAATACAAAATTCATTTCAGTGACACACTACTGATATCTTCATCATCATGGTTATGACTTATGACTAATATGGCATGATTGTATGAAGTTGCATCAGTAATATTACATTGATATATGCAAATATATCTGGGTGTGCAAACTGTGCACGAGTAACACATTGTGTGTGTGTGTGTGTGTGTGTGTGTGTGTGTGTGTGTGTGTGCACAAGAGAGACAGAGAGAAGAAAAATGCAAATATGGAATGCATTTGCAACACACACACGCAACACACACATGCATTGCACACACACACGCACATGCAAGGTTCCTATTACCTTGTGCAGACCTGACCCTATTCTCTCCATGATCTTATTTGCAAGTGGAGAATTCTCTGGGTATTGTGGATGCCCTGTAGGCATTGTGGATGACCTAGTGTAAATGATCTGAATTACAGTAATAACCAGATGCAGAGCAGCGAGCAAGAGGATCTGAGGAACAGACCGACTCCATGAGGCCACTCCACCTCATCTCCATGTTAGATCTCCAGCATTTACTATGTAACAATTGTTGTTATTTCAGCATTTGGATGCTTGCGGTCGGGTCTTGACTTTCTCCACACTCGAAAATGTGCCCTTGCTAAAAAAAAAAAAACAAGCTGTGACCGCACGTTGGGGACGAGCGAGCCGTGTCACATTTTCGACCACCCTATGGGTCTCGGCAGTCTCTCAAAACAAAAAGAGGAGCAAAAATTGAGGGTGGGTTTATGATATTATTATTATTATTATATCTTTTTTGTTGTGTGCAGAGTCATGGTGGCCTGCACATCATGGCATCTCTCTCTCCCATCCCTCCAGTGCCCGTGCGTGTGATGTCACCACGGGGTCAGCCGTGGACATGAAAGGGGTGTGTGGGTGTGTGTGGGGCGGGGGGGTGGCTGTGGCGGGTAAGGAGCGGCTGCCAAGGTTCTGTGGGTAGAATCATCTTACCAGCAGTGACCAGATGACAGAATCCACCCACCATGTGGCACTAAATACAAACATCCACAAAGCTCACGCTAACTGGACACGCCAGGACCCCTGTCTGACAGCCACACTTTCTACTGTAGCCAACCATCGAAATGTCAGTTTATTCTTAGAAGACAACAACAAAAAAAATATATCAAAGCCATCCCAGGGATTTGGAGAAAAATGAAAATAAAGGGAATTATGCCACACATATCCAGTCGACGACAGGATATAGTTAGAGCAAACTAGAACACTATCAAAAAAAAGTAGAGGGAAAAAAGAGAAAAACTTGCAACTGTATCAAAATCCTCCCAGAAGCCGTTAGCTAATACAGTATTATAGAAGTGTTTTTCTCCCCCTTTTCCTCTTTCCATTTTAGTGACAAAGGAGCTTTGGGTGTCAAATGTCAATTCGCTTAATAGCGGAAATGTGTTGAGAGGAGGATAAAAACAGCTGAATCTGGATTTCCTCCTACTTCTGTTTCGAAAGCTACTTATGTTAATCAA
>NC_055970.1:7374338-7429519 GCF_018492685.1 Alosa sapidissima
AAAGGATGGAGAGAAACAAAGGGAGGGGGTGGGGAAGAAGAGAAATGCATATTGGAGAGCCTGATAATATCGGCCTATAATTAACTTGTCACTTCAATTACAGCTCTTCAAATTGGAATTGTCTTGGGCTGTGCTGCTGAGCCCTGCCTGTTTGGTTAATTAGTCCTGTGAGTGGCCAGAACACACACACCCTCATCTCCCTCCCCCTAGTCGCTTCATGCCTGCAGCACAGCTACATCTTCTAATCAGGTGACTGGCATACACACACACACACACACACACACTTACACAAAAAAACAACGAAAGAAAACCTTGGACGAAAAACTCTTAGCCGATCCTGTCACACAAGTAGCCTAAAACGGTATTCGCAGTAGTTAAAACACCAGATTCCACATAATGATTTCCACTGACCAAACACACCAGACCAGAGTCATTAGCATTAAAGTTGGATGGAACTTATGAATAGCTAATCTCCATGTGCCAAAAGTTCATTTGGAAACAAATGAGTGTCATGAGGCAGTGAAGGTTCTTTGAAAGCAATGAGAAGCTTGATTGATGGACTGACAGCTTGAGAGCCACTTCTGAGTCGGAATATCTGTGAGAAATTATTGAAGATTTGGAAACAAATGTGCAACAATACAGGCATAATTCACTGTTGTGATTTTCATGTCCCAAAAAAAGAATGAATGCATTTAGTCCCATGTGTCCAAGATTGTCATGCTCGTTTGAACTGAGGACTGATGTTGCGCTAGAGCACACAGAAAAAAGGGAGAAAAAACTGCCATGCCCAGTCTTCCAAATAAATCCTCACTTCTATTGTCCTCAGATGTGCAGGAAGTGGATGGTTTCATCCCTGTTCAAATGGGATCCATGTTCAGCATGCTATAACACACCCTTTCTCACTCTTTTTCTTTCTTTCTGTCTTTCTCTCATTTCAGCGTGCTCAAAGGCAGTCAGAGCAGAGTGGCTGTTTCTCATCTCTCTCTCTCTAATCTGTCTGACCGGTGACCGTTAGAGATGAGCGCCGAGCGCCCATCGCTACAAAACACGACAGTCTCAAACCTACACACAGGGAACTTTTGGGTCTATTTAATGGGTCTGTCCTCGCTATTACTTCACGTGTCTCTGCGAGAGACGCGTCCCTCCCCTGGGACCCTGATAGAGATGTGTTTGAGCGTTTATCTCCCTTGCTGAGCATTTGATCGGCCACAGTGGAGATTCACTGTACAGAACAACAGGCAGCGGAGCGGGTGGCTGCCTGAAATCGGATTCACAGGCACTGCCTCGTTATCCAGAGACGCCGAGTCCACGTCTGTTGTGATTAATTCATATTTGACTTACCTCTTTTAAAACCCTTTGTAAAGATAGATTATCATGAATAAGGTCTCCGTTGGTATAGTTCTATATATTGTTCCATATATCAGTACAGTATATCATCTCTCAGTATGTCATCTTCACCATGTCTCTCTAATAGAGGATTCTGCAGTGCTTGGCGTTTGTTTGGCTTGCAACATCGTCTGGAGGCCCCTTCAGCTTAAAACAGGGCAGTCGCCTCGCCATCACTGTCGGAGAGTATTGATTCATCAAGATCAGTGGTCAGCGCATCCTTGCCATTAGTGGGATTGACAGCACTAAAAGCAATTACAATTACAAGCCCTGTGAGGTGAGAAGAGGATCCTGATGGCCTCTCGCTGTTCACTGTCAGCAGGAAGAAATATAGAGGACGTGCGCGCTGATCCATCCATGCTACTTCTCTCAGTCTCACCCCGCCCTCTCTATCTGTCCATCCAGCTATCTATCTATCCCTCCACTGCACTCTTTCTTGCTTACTCACCTAATCCTGTCTTTCTCTCTCCTTCGCTCTTGTTTCTCTCCTCTTCCCTCTTGTCTCTCGCTTATCATCCTCTCTCGTCTCTCACTCCTTCAATGTCTCTTCTCCCTCCGTTCTCTCTATCCCTCTCCTTCCTTTCCGCCCTCTCCATCTCTCACTCTCTCTTTCTTTCTTTCTCTCTCCCTTCCCTCGCTCTTTCTCTCTCCAACTCTCTCTCTCTCTCTCTCTCTCTCTCTCTCTCCCCCCCTCTCTCGGAGCCTGTCAGAGCGATGGCCGAGTCGATGAGCATTGACGTGGGCAGGAATGGACCATCTGCCCGCTCCCTCGTCTCGCTCTTCTTTATTGCTTCGTCCATCGGCAGCTGCTGGAGAACAGCGCTCCCGGCACAGACGGAGATGTATTACAAGGCGCACATGAAAGCGGGCTTCTTGTAAAAGGCTGGCCTGTGGCAGCCCTGATGCTTGTTGCTGTCCTCGCTTAAAGATCGCCCAATTGACAGCGACGGAAGAGAAGTCTCCGCTTGTTCGTACGCAGCGTCAAAGACAGAGAGGCTAGAAAAGTGTGTGTGTGTGTGTGTGTGTAATGTGTGGGTTGTGCAGACAGGCTTTACTTGATGTGGTAAAGCGTCTCGCCCTGACCCAAATGCTACTGATGTTAGAGGTCCAGCACTGGTCAACAGGATAGTGTTGGTCTAAGTTGTTTCATGGGTGGAACCTTGTTGTTTTCCCACTCAACCAAAACATTTCCTCGTCCAAGGACAATCATTGTGAGTGAACGTCTGCCATTACAAATATGTCATCCGCCTTGAGGTCACCATTATACTGGTCGATGGGAGAGGAGATATCTCCGAGTCCTGTGGTTTGCGGTCTTGGTCTCCAAGATGTCACTGCCCATTTATGTTCTTGTGAACTTTATCCCTCTGGCCCCGTGAATGCCTGGGGGACCACAATAACCCACCGTGGTATTTGTCAGAAAAAGGCACCCCAAAGTGACTCACCACGTTTTATGGAGTCTTCCACGAGGACAGGAGTTGGCATGGATTGGCTGGTTGGTAAAAATAAAATCATCGCACTGCGAGCCCAAATCAGCGCGATCTGTTTTTGATAAACAGCAATTCCACTGCATCTCACACCCTGGATGACAGAATGGGTTGAGAATGCTGACATCATGCTCCTTGAGCGCTCGCTCGAAAGCTCTGGCCCGCTTATCACTAGACTCGGAGCAGCGAAGGAAGATCTGCGTTTCTTGCCGCGCATCACCGATCAGATCGACCAGGGCCAACTCTCTCCTCATCAATCAGCTATTTGTTTTTCCCCGGTAACAAGAAAAGGCTTTAGTCCCTCACTGGCGAGTCGTTAATGACATACGGGTCTGAAGTGCATGGACCAGGACAGGGTTTGGACCAGAGTAAGCGAGAGTGAAAGTGTTCGAGTTGGTGCGGTCGGTAAAATGGTTATCAGTGGGGGGGTGGGGGTCGGAAGGACGAGTCATCCAGTCTGACAATTGATGATACTGTTGTTGAGACAAAACAGAGAATCGAAACGCACTGAGTCGTATCAAAGCATTCTATGTGTCTGTTTGAGGGAGGGCAAAGCAAAAACATGGATGAAGAACGGCCAACATGCTTTAAAATTGCTATACAAAAAAAAGTCTATTTCTTTCTCTCTTTCACTCTGTCACACACACCCACTCACAGATGCAAACACACACACGCACACACGCACAAACACACACACACACACACAGACACCACACACACAAACACACACACAGACACCACATACACACACCCCCACACACACACACACGCACAAACACAAACACACACACACAGAGACAGACAGACATACACACATATACACACAGACAACAAACATGCGCGTGCACACACACACACACACACACACACTCTGTCTCTCTCCTCTCACAGTCATTATGTGGGATGCAGAGAGTTCCAATCCCCCACAGAACACATTGTTAAAAGCTGGAGCAATAAACGCTGAAAACTGCAAACAACAACAGAATAAATGGTCCTGTTGGACACAGCGCCTACAGCCCTGGAATGCACAATGCTGCGCTTTCCAAATCTGTTGGATTGTTGGACCATCACTCTCCATCTCTTTCTCTCTCTCTCTCTCTCTCTCTCCCACTTGCTGTCACTCAGTCTTACTCACCATCTTTCCATTGCACACATTATGCCCAAGTGCTCGTCTCCTTGTGTGCAACCCCCTTAACGCCTGTCTACATCGCTTCACATTCTGTTTCATAATAACCTCTGTTGTTGGAGCGCTTGATACGGGTCCTATTTTAACTGGCATTCTCACAGGTTATTTGAATCAGTGCTCTTAGGCAGAATCAGCCTCATTTTTCTGATGTGATGCTGAGAAGATGAATATTAACTGCAGCTCCTCTGACTGCCCTCCTACCTTATCTAATATGTCCCACATGGGAGATTGTCTGGCGTTAACTGTGGTCTGGCACATCGCGCTGATGGCAAGGAAGCGCAGTCAAGCAGACGCATAGCAGCGAGGAGGGGGTCTCTTACATAAAGGCGGTACCGGTTCCCCGAAGTCCGATCAGACACAGGCTCATCGCTGCGTTTGTTTCAAATCACAGGCCCTAGTTCAAACTGGGCCAAAGTTAAAATCCGGCTACACCGCCCACCACACACACACACACACACACCCTGTGCACTAGTAGGCTACATCTTGCTTCCTCTGAATGTAACACCAATAATTTCACAACTTCAAGTGGAGTTTGAATTAGAAAAAAAGGGTCATAAAGTTGTTACAGTTCACAAGCAGCCCTAGAGCTGTGTTTTATTGCGGTGACGCCACCAATGGCAGATCTGTGTGTTATTAGGAGTGACATTGTCATAATGCACTGACACTGCATCCCCGCTCCGGCGAGGCATAAAAATGTCCCACTCCAAAGCCAACATAAACACGCTGATAAATTACATTTATGTGCCATCAAGCAACGACATTTGCTGACACCAAAAATGTTTCTGGAGATCTTGCCGAGGCGATGTTTCTCATTAGCCAGCCCTAGCGCAAAGAGCTAGCGGAGCGAAGTTGCTAATGAAACAAACACAGACGGTGACCTTTTGTAAAGTCACACTGCAAATTACAAGTAGGATGCAAACAAAGATGTAACACAAAGGAAAAGCTTTGCAGGAAGAGAGAAAAAAAACTAGAACACTATAACCTCACAGCACTGGAAAGGGTGTGATGGCTGACACCAGCTCTTTTATGCTGTTATCTTTGTCCAAACCTAATAGGGGTAAACAGTTCATAAAGGTCATGGACTTGGATGCTTTCCTTTGCTCACCAACAGATCTCTGAAAATAGCTGCAGAACAGTAATAATTTAGGCTGGATCACCCTACCCTGAGAAGCTGGAACGACACAAAAGGCAAACCGGGCTTGAGCTCTTTTTGGGAAAGCAAAGGAATTTCTATAGTGGCTAATGTCTTAATTAGCCCATAAGAAATAATAAAATGCAGAGCAAAACATAGACCGCCAAATTATGACAAAATGGCTATAACTGCTCACTGGGACTCTTGCAAAATATGCAACTCATTAACCATAAGGGTAATAGGCTAATTTCCTATTTTGCAGACAAGGTTTAATAGGCTAAATCAAACGTACGTTTTTATTAAAAATAGGTGTGTCCAGCAGACAGCACATAAAATTATATTTTGTTTCCCTTTATGTATCCAGATATGCAAGCTTGTATTTTTGCGGTGTTATTCTACAACTGTAGTGGTGCATTAAACATCAATTATAGAAATGGTCCAGATACATTTTATGGGCCGAGAGCATATTAAATTCTGTGTGACCCCTCTGTAGCATGAGAGAGTATTTTTCATAAATCCTATTTTGGACAAAGGGATGGGAAGGGATTTTAAAGGAGTTAACTTTGAATTTCTTGCTCAGTTAGTATTTCACACTGCACTGCTGTTTCCTGGTTATAGACCCTTTTCATCAAGGTAAACAAAAACAATGCTTGAACGTTCTATTTGGGCCCCAATCTACTTCCTCTGCATTAAGATAACATATGAAATGTTAAAAAGGAAGTCTTGTGGGGCCAATTATGATGCTGATAATGGAACTCTCTTGAAAGGGTCCATACTAAAGGCACCCCTAAGTAGAAGTATACCTGCTCTAACTATACTCCGAGAATGCATTAACATGTACTGAATGTAAGGTGAAAAAACATATTTGTTGTTGATCATGTGCTGTTAGATTTTACATAGCCTATTGACATATTATATTATACATATTTTATGCTATAATTAAGCACTTATCTTTCATAAAACAGAGTGAGATGCACAAGTTCTGGTCAGCCTCTGTAATCTTAGAGGATTTACTCTGGCTTTCTTGTGGGTAGCATCCGTGTCTGTTTTAAATTTTACCCCAAAAAGCTGTTGTCCTTATGAATGCCCTTTTGATTTTGCATGGCACATTCTGACTCGCTGATAAACGGCAAGTTCAAATATCCTTCACTCTTCATTTCCCCATCCCTCCCCACCCTTTAGACGCCTGAGGGGTTTTGGGTTACAGACTTATCTGCAAGGGGGCATGAAAACGATATCTCCAACTGGCATATTTGTTCGATGGCTGTTGGAGGGAGATGTGTACGTGTACACACTCTGAAAAAAAAGGGGGGGAAAGAAAAGAAAAAAAACATGGAGCTCTTGTTCTTCGACATAGTCTGGTGCCCTCTCTCATGATCCTGGATGCAGACGCTCGGCTCAGGCGTCGGGTGAGGGAAAGAACTCGAACGGGAACAAGGGCCCAGCCAGCGCCGCGGCGGCCTTGCCAAGGACCTGTCACACCTGAATAAGAGAGATCAAAGTGGTCCAGCGGTGTCAACCACAGACCCAGTGGAAGCTCATGCCAGAGGCCTCCTCCACCCAGCAACAGCTTTCCACACACACACACTCCCTCTGAAGCCCCATGGTTTTCGAGGGTTGTTTGCTAATCCGATCTACATTGTGTAATATGTCTAAGATCAGGGGCTCTTCTGAGGCCTTCACAAGCCAGCCTGGGGGCAGAATTGAAAAGTTTCAGCTGTGTCATCATCACTGCTGTTATTTATTTATTGTCATTTGAAGGGGGTAGGTGGGGGGGGGGGGGCTTTCAGACCTCGAGTTTATGTATTTGTTTGTTTGTTTGTGTTCTTGTTTAATCGTGGAAAGCCGCAAGTGAATGGGAGATGCCAGGAGAGAGAGAGAGAGAGAGAGAGAGAGAGAGAAAGAAAGAGAGAGAGAGAGAGAGAGAGAGAGAGACAGCTTCTGCCATCCCTTGTACTGCCAAACCAAACCGCTGGGACTTAATTGCTATGGGGTTTCCACTTGTTAAACAACGACTTTGGCTGGCGACAGGAACAGCTTTTCATAGCACGCCCGAGAGAGAGCCAGAGAGGCGAATGTTTTCGACTCCTCACTGAGCGTGCTCACAGCTTGTGATTGGGGTGGGTGTGGGGGTGATGGAGAGATGGGGGGGGGGGGGGGGGGGGTGTCGTTAGCGAATTCCACGGGGACAAACAGGGTGATTAAATGTTCACTCCAATGAGGCAGCAACTTCTGCGGCACAAAAACAATCTCAGAAAATGAGCTCTGTAAAGAAAAAGGGGGGGGGGGGGTGAAAAATTGGGCAACAGCGACCAAACAAACAAACAAACCCAGAAGAAGAAGAAAACAAATACTGACAGCTATAAATAAAAAGTCTTGCACAAAGAATCGGTTGAACACTACGCTGCATTGTTGATTAATTTTAGAATATTTGGGATTATCGAGTGGCAGGAACTGAAATGTTCATCTCTGTGTCCACTGCTTCTTGGTTCCCGGTGGGCACTTTGTCTTTAAATAACATTATTGACTTTTGCACACGCACTCAATTTAACTAAACCTTTTTAGCCTGAATTGATTTGGTAAATGCCACTTGGGGTACAGCAAATGCTGTGAGCTCATTTCGTTCTTAGAGGAAATCTGTCTCACCTCACCATTAGCCAATGTAGAAAAGACAAGCCAGCTTGCTTCATCTAAACACAACCACACGTTGAAGAGGCCCGAAGACAGTCAGATATATTCTCTTTAATTAAAAAAAAAAAAGTTGTACTTTTAAAATGTTATAGTGAAAATTTTGCCTTGACTGGAGAGGTTCATCGAGGAGTGAGACTCACAACAGGGACTCTCCTTGGTCGTCACACTGAAAACTCTCTCACTGATGAGAACTCTGATGATAAGCAGGCGGTGGACCTGGGACCCTGCTCTCATTTGCTCCATATTTTCCTCTCCAGATCTGGCTCTCCCCATATCAAGCAGTCCACTGATCTGAGTGATTAGCCAAGCCAGCCCTTTGGAAAATATGTACGTTTGAGGACACCCTGTATATTTATGCTCCTAAATTGGAACCATTAGCGAGAGACCGAAGATTACCTTCTATGAAGCGGCCACAAAGGGGGTTTGTTGGCCCACCAACTGACAAAGCATAAGTCTTGCAGCCATTGCGCGCGAACAAAGAAAAATAGTCAGCGATCACTTGGCACGGGGATGGTCACTCCAGCAGGCGCAGCTAAAACTCACAGACGGAGCGGAGTGTGCCGATAACCTCATACGGCACGCATTATCACACGGCAGGCATATTTATGACACAGCGCACTAATGGCTGTGCTACGCTACGTTATTGATAGGCGCTTGGCTGTAAATGAAAGCCTCCACACATGACTGGGACAGGGAGAGGAGGAAGAGAGGGGTTGCTTTTGTGGTGGTGTGTGTGTTTGTGTGTGTATGTGTGTGTGTGTTATTATGTGTGTGTGTGGGGGGTGGGGGGGCGAGGTAACCGTTGGGGAAACACGGTCACTGTGTTTTACAGTGCACATGTTTATCACAAATGACTCACTTTTTTATGATGTAAGAGCGTATCTGTCAGAAAACTGTGACTGCCAGCCGCAACCGTTTCAACCCAGAGTCGTTTTTATGTGTGTCATAAAATGACAGAACAGACAGTGTGGCCCGAGGTCCGCTCCTGGTCACTGCACAGAGGGAGGAACGCGAACCTCAGAGCCTCAGCCCAACACACAGGACGTGACCTGGTCAAACGGGGAGGCAATGTACCGAACATAAGCCAAGATTGTCGTGATAACATTAAAGCATATTCCATTTGAAATAATGGAAACGGTGTCTCAAGCATATGCCCTCAGTATCTTTTAAATAGTATGAAGAAAATTAGAGGACTATGTATGGAGATGGCGTTACATTAATCTTAACGTGAATCATTTTTGTAAAAGTCAGAGCCCATATCCACTCCAGCCCTGAAATGGCTCTGTATATGTTAAGAGTGAGCAAACAAATCATTTTGATTGCTAGAATAAGCCAGCAGTTTGACTTTTAAATATGCTGAGCCAACGCTTTATGGCAGATTAAAGTTTCATAGCAATATTGGGTTCTTTTTCATGGCACAAGCTGAACGCCACAGGTTTTTTATTCTTTCTGGGTTTTTTTTAAGGCAAGGACTGGATCCATTTCGGTGTGGTTAGAAGGATAATTAATACTCATTCGTATCCTCAGGGGTAAGTGCCACTGTACAACTTTTGTGAGGTTAGGAAAACTGTGGGAGGAAATATGAGGATAAAACCTTTGATAGGCCCCCCCCCCCCCCCCCCCCCTTCAGTCCACTTCACTGAGTACTTCCTGAGAGCCGAATGTGACGGTGCTTTAATGACAAACCATTAACCAGGAGTGGCAGAGGGGGGACAGTAACCTCATCTGAGAAGTGTGTGTGCGTGTGTGTGTGTGCGTGTGTGTCTGTGTGTAGCTGTAGCACCATGCCACTCACCACATCACCTCCAGTCGCTGGAATGTTGAAACGAGCAGTTCCTCCTTCGACAGACCACAGGATATTTCATAGAAGCCGTGGAGGCCCCCCATACAATATGTCTTTTATAATCCAATAAGACTAAAGGCAACTGGAAATGTGTATGTGTGTGTGTGTATGTGTGTGTGTGTCTGTGTATGTAAGGGTGTGTGTGTGTGTGTGTGTGTGTGTGTGTGTGTCTGTGTATGTAAGAGTGTGTGTGTGTGTGTGTGTGTGTGTGTTTGTCTGTGTATGTAAGGGTGTGTGTGTGAGTCTATGAAAGATGGTGATGGAGGCTAGTGTTGCGGCTGTCCTGGCGCGGGTAAGGTTTTCGCCGAATCAAGGAGTCGCGATGGCAAGGAGTGAGGAATGGAGTTCAAATGGCCAACGGTTTCCATTCGGTGGCCGCCATGTGCTCCGTGTTAGATGAGGGCTGAGAGCGAGCGGCGCTCTAACGCCTAATGTGTTCGTGTTGGCGCGCGCCTCGTCCACCGGACTGGGCGCCAGATGTCTACGGGGAGGAGGTGAGGACACGGCCACGGCCACAGAGCCTGGGCGACTCCACTCGACTCGCGGGGGCAACTCTGGCCCTCTCAACCCAAACGTGCCGTTCCAAGAGAGAGAGAGAGGGAGGGAAAAAACAATAAGGCAATGCACACACACACACACTCACACACACACACACACACACACACACACACGGGTACTGCTTAATGAGTCACAAAGTCACTTCAAAGGCCAAATTACACCCATTTAAACCTGTCTTACATGTCACCCATCAAAAGAGTGTGGGGGGGGGGGGGGGGCACAAGCAAGAATGAAAAAGAAAAAAAAGATCTTATACCTTCAATTTATTATAGAAAAAAAACACACACTGACAAAGGCTGGGCATGTGCAAGTTATTATGGACAAGCTCTCTTTTACATTGATGAGAGCAACATGTACAAAACAAGGATATGGGGCACGGTGTGTGTGTGTGTGTGGTGGATGGAGGGGTATAATCTCTGGTGGTATGATACCAACCAGAGGAGAAATTAGACATCAAAGGGAGGACTTTTATGACCAAATCTTCACTCCTCTAACTCTGCATCTCTCAAAGCTTTTTTCCCTCCCTTCAACATTTGAACACTTGTTAGATCATTCCAGTGAAATTTTGAATTAGTCAAACTTTCCCTTTTCCCCCTCAGGGAAATGCATAGGTTTGCATGAGAGAAAGGGGAGACACACACACACACACACACACACACACACACACACACTTGCACGGGCACACGCATACACACATACACACACATACACACACACACACATCCATACACTCTGCTCTTCATTAGACGGCAGCAGAGAGACGAGGAGCTGTGATCAAACCCAAGCGCAGATGAAGGAGCCCAGCAGGTACAGTACTGCTGCAGTGGATCAGCCCCTGACAGGAAACAGAGAAGGGGCAAAATGCTGTGGCGTGTTGAGGCTTCATTCACTAAGACGGGAATTGGATTAAAAAGGCACTAAAATAGCACTGTAGGGAAATAGCAGTGTTAGTGTGGTCTGGTACACACACACACACACACACAGAGGGAGAGAGAGTGAGGCATCGGACCACCATGCGCTCTACAGCTGTCCACGCCGGGTGCCTGTGGCTGGGCGACACTCTGTTCTTTGGGTCTGCGTCGTCGTGTTTTCCGCTGTTTACAACCGAGTCCACGCGACAACAAAACACAGAGCGGAACCCGAGCAGCAGTAGCAGAGTAGCACACGACACGACACGACACAACGCGACACGACAACCGACCCACGTGTGTGTGTCTGCCTGTGTATCTGCTGCTGCTGCTGGTGTGAGAGTCTCTTAAGAACGGCGCGAGAAGAGACTTTAACAGCAGCCGCCACCACTGCCTTGCACAACGACAAAGACGACCCCACCCGACACAAGCCGACTTATGTGTTATTATTTAGCGTAGTGGTGTTATTTATAGGGCAGCAGACCCAGGGTAGGCCCCAGCCAAGTGAGAAGATGTTGAAAGAGGGATGTTAAACAAATGGCTCTGCTCTGAGTGATCTGAGAACACAGAAACGCGGTCGAAACACAGAGGGCAAACAGTCGCTTGCCATTAAATGTGTTTTCGTACTAAACAAAACATTCACAACCCCCTCCACCACACTCTTTTCCTCTACTTCGTAAGTTACATCAACAATGCTTTTATGTCTGTGTAAGGGGCAAGGGAATGCTCTCTGTCTCTCTGTCTCTCTCTCTCTCTCTCTCTCTCTCCTCTCTCTCTCTCTCTGTTGGTAGGGGCGAGGGGAAATGGTCTTATGTGTTGCTATGCGTTTGATATACCTCCCTATTTCCTGGCCTGGCCGCTCTCATGGGGAGCAGCTGGTCCGGTCGCTCAGGTTTCAGCTCTGCGCCAGTATACCCTCCACCACCTAATGCCTTCCATCCCCAAGGCTCTCCACCTCCTCCTCCTCCTCCTCCTCCACCTCCTCCTCCTCTTCCTCCTCCTCCTCCTCGTCCGGGCCCTGCCTCTGGGAGAGGAGAGAGAGGGGCGAGTGAGGAGGTGTGGGAGAGGAACGTAGGAAGTAACACCTGTGTCCCCGGGGTCCTATCGCTCCATCGAGGGCCCCACAGCGGGGATCCCTTCCACCCTTCCACCATGCACACACACACACACACACATACTGTACACCCCCATCCTCTAGCTACACACGTGAGTCCACTGCAAGGCATGCTGGGGGATTTTCACAACTTGAGAGTGCCACGTCGGGTCCTGATTCGCTGCTCAGAGGAGGGCCATGGACGTGCATGTCAAGTAGTCACAGATGGGCAAGGCAAGAGGGGGTGATATCAGGTAATACATCAGGGGAGGGAGGGAGAGAGAGAGAGAGAGAGAGAGAGAGAGAGAGAGAGAGAGAGAGAGAGAGAGAGAGAGAGAGAGAGAGAGAGAGAGGGGGAGAGCAAGAGAGAGGATCTGGAAAGTGGTTAGGCACATGTGCCGACTCAAGCCTGGCCTTCCCATTCCTGTCTGTCTCCATAAAAGAATTAGGCACGAGCTGTGGCCAACATGTGTGCAGGAGAGGAGGAGATGGGAGAGGAGGAGAGGAGAGGAGGGGAGGAGGAGTGGAGAGGAGAGGAGGGGATGATTATGCAAAAAATGCAGAGACAAAATCAACGTGCTCCAACCCAAACTTCAAAACATGATGCGCTGAGAAGATGGCATGACCTGATGCTGGATACGAGCTGACTGCGAAGTATCTCTGGACCTCATCTCTTTCTTTCTCTCTCTTTCTCTCTCTCTCTCCTACAGTGTTTGAAGTGAAAACGTACGAGGGCGTTGGTGCTCAGCATCCACATCTGCAGCTGCGGAGCATACTGATGTTGCAGAAGAGACGCAGTGACCTCCTGGTTCCCCTTTCACTCCGTTTCACCGTTATAAATCGCATTTAGCTGCGTCCATGAATAGAATTATCCCATTTCGGACTAACGCAACTATGCAGTAGCCAAGCCAAATGACAAACAGACCATCCATAAATTAAGATTTTTAAAATGGTTTTCACTCTCATAATGTTTGCCACTTATTTGTGCTGCAAACTGAAGTGCTTTTTATTTTGTTTCCATCCATCTTTCTCACTCTGTTCTCTCTCTCTCCCTTGTCATTTTTTAAACAATAAGTTTCCAAGCAACGAAACAAATGTGCCATATGTGCGATGGCTTTGCAGCAGGCATTTATTTTGTCTGTGAAACCAAACTGGACCGAATGATGCAGTGGTTTTACAGACGGATAGAGGATGCAGATGTGTGTGTGTGTGTGAATCAGACAGCGCTACTTTGATGCTGCAGTTTTTTCCCCCTCTTCTCTTCTGAGGGTTTTTATAGTAAGACCAAGGTCCCATAGTTTGACTATATTATTGTGGCCCTTCAGGATGGGGGGGGGGGGGCGTCTGTTTTTTTTTTTTTTTTTTGAGAACATTGAAATTCAGCTTTGCTCTGAGCCACAAGTAAGTTATGGCGATATTAAAGCAAATCTTGTTATTATCATACTTTAGTCAGGGGGCAGCCAAAACCCCCCCCACCCCCTCCTCCAGCAGTGTTCAGGGGAGAGAGGGATAGAGTGAGAGAGAGAGAGAGAGAGGGAGAAGCAGAGGCCTGTGTTTCAATGAGCGAACATATGGCATTTGCCCTGCACAGCGTGGACTGGGACGCCGGCGCAGCCCTGGGCCCGAGTGATGCTGCTTGGCCCTCCACCAAACGGAAACAGGAGACTAGGAGACCGACTGAAGAAGGACCAGCTCTTTTAAGGAAAAAAGAGTGTGTGTGAGTGTGTGTGTGTAGGGAGGAGGGGGAGTGGGGACTGCACCTGCTTTCAATATGCTGCTCACCTCGCACCATGGGCGAAAGCAGTGGCTTTGCATCCAAGTGTGTGTGTGTGCGTGTGTGTCTATACGTGTGGAAAAAAAAAACGAGAGAGAGGAAGAGAGAGAGAGAGAAAAAAGAACCAACAAAAGGAGGACTCACAAGGATGGGAAGATAAAAGACAACGAGAAAAAAACAAAGAAATAGAAAGAGTAGAGAAAAACACACACACACAGAGACACTTGAGGGAGCGAGAGAGAGAGAGAGAGAGAGAGAGAGAGCAGCGGACTGAGGAAAGAGCCTTTCCTGTGCCTGTCACTCATCCCTGCTCACGGCGCTCACTTAATCAAGCGGGCATGTGGCATGGTGTGGCAACTGCCTGAGCGCATAAGTACATGCCTTGTGGTCTGGGCTGGTTGGAGGCAGTGCGGATGTGGCAGCAGCGGCAGCCCCTCTGCAGTTGTTCTTGGCATGTTTGTTTTGACAGTCGCCCCGTGACACGGGGCATTGGCACTCGTTCGCTCGCCCTCTTGTCTTTTTTAAAAACGTTTCGCTGATCCTATAACAAAATACATTTTGGTTGGCAGAAATATAAATAGAGAGCATAATATCCTTGGGATAGCTCTAGCTCTAAGGAAAACGATACGAAAACAACTTTAATTGATTTTGTCTCTCTCTTTTTTTGCTGTCTCTCTTCCTCTGTCTGTCTCTCTCTCTCTCTCTCTCCATTCTCCCTGTCTCCGTCCACTGTCTTCCTGTCCTCTCGGTGTCCGCTCCAGCACGGACAGCACATGGGATGATGGGATGGGAGAGGGAGGGAGAACGTCGGAGGAGACAGGAGTGGACGTCTGAGGCTGAGCGTTTATCAGAGATTCCTGGGCCCGGCTTCACAGAGTCCCGATTGTTCTTCCCGCGCTGTACATCTGTGCCGCGTGCCAATAAAGGCACTTTGAAATGTACACCAATGACAACACACAGTGCACCAGGGAGAGAGAGAGAGAGAGAGAGAGAGAGAGATGGATAGAGAGAGATGGATAGAGAGACAGGGAGAGAGAGCCCCTGTGAAACAGCTCCCCTTGGAGCCCTGATGCTAAAAAGAGGAACAGCCAAGGCGCACACAAAAGACGTCCGTTTTTCCAGAGTTTTCCGTATGTAAATATGCGCTCCCTCAGGGTCCCATTGTAAGAGAGGAATCTATATATGGACCCTGGCTCTATTATGGACAAATCCTCTTTAATGTTCTTGTCAGGCAAAGAACAGCTGGAGAGGAGATAAAATGGCGAAGCTATCTGCTCCAGCTGTGGAAGTATTAATGCAAAATTAACTACAGTGTGCCCCGTTAATTGCTTTCTGGTTAATGTGCTTTTCACAAGTCTTGACTTCTCTTTCTGTCACACAATCGGAACTTCACCAGGGGTATCAGGGTCCTCTGTGAAATGAAAGATTCCATTTAAGAGAGTGAGAATGAGAACAAGGGAGGGGGAGAAGAGAAGAAAGTCTTTTCTCCATCTCCGGCGATCACACTCCACTGCGTTAAAATGACTCCTGTGTAAAATAAGCAAAATGGTAGCATTAGGCACCTGCTACTGCGTGCGTGTGAATGAGTGAGTGTGTGTGTGTGTGTGTGTGTGTGTGTGTGTGAGGATTTTAGTGTGCAGAGCCCTTTGAATTGAGAAGATATG
The DNA here is from genome assembly GCF_018492685.1 of Alosa sapidissima. NCBI lineage: Eukaryota > Metazoa > Chordata > Actinopteri > Clupeiformes > Clupeidae > Alosa > Alosa sapidissima. The sequence goes on from NC_055970.1 coordinate 7,390,058, forward strand.
ACAATGAATATGGAAACTTGGTTTGGGCGCATTAGTAAAACCAAATGGCCGAGATGTTGTCAGTGAGCCGGGGAACACAGTCCCTTCGAAGAAAAAAAGAGAAACTGTGGCAGGCAGCTCTCTCACTTCTCTCTCTCTCTCATTCTCTCTTTCACTCTCCTCTTCCTCTGTGATGGAGTGATGACTGCGGATTTCAAACAGAGCAGCTGGCGCACTTCACTTTACTGCCATTTCATTTGTGTTATTATCTGTTGCCACCTCGCACCGCAGATACATTCTGACTCGTGACACATGGAAACTGTTTATGTAGTCGAGAGACTGAGAGAGAGAGAGAGGGAGAGAGAGAGAGAGAGGGAGGGGAGGAAAGGAGAGACTGAATGAGAGAGAGAGTTTTTTTCTTCCATCCTTAAGGAGTAGCAGGAGTGATCCTATGGTGGAGGCTCCATACATGCATGCATGCTTTGAGGGGGCTGGAGAAGATTTAGTTCCATGCTGTAAAACATTCATCAGAGCCAGATGACGTGGGAAGAACATTTTTTGGCATCTGTGTTTTATGGATAATTTGAGGTTATTTACACAGGATAAAGGGGCCGCTAATGAGTCGCAGACCGCAGGCTGCCAGGGGACGTGGGGCAGACGACACGGCTCACCCCAACACACACACACACACATGCACACACACACACACACACACACACACACACACACACAAACTGGCCCCGCAGCAACCCCCCGCTACCTGGTCTGACAGGGTTTAGATACTGTGCTTGAAGCTTACTGGATAGAGATCGAAACCTACCTCAACCTCACCAAGCGCTCATCCCATAAGAAAGCTCAACAGGAGCTAATGTCTCACTCCAGATTCTAGCTTCCTCCGTTACTGATGGCACATTTACTTTGCTTTTGCTCTCACCTGAGAGGAGTGACATTGCAGAAGACCTACGCAGGGCTTCAGTGGCTTCTACAGGGGACCTCTTCCATTGTTGTCCATTAGATGGCTTACTTGCACAACAAACACAGCTTTTTCCACAGCCCGCAGTTTGGGCGTAGTTCAACTCGCAGGCTGCATATTTCAGGAAAACAATGGTGGATGGGAGCAATATGTGACATGTGGTGAGTGAGCGAGAGGTCTGCCACCAAGCACAGCACACACACACACACACACAACGCTGTACAACCACATGCACATGCACACAAACGCTGTTAGCAGTAGACATATTATGTACATACACACACAGCATGTGAAATCTGGACAACATGCACACACACACACACACACACACACACACACACACACACACACACACACACACACACAAACTAAGACTCACCCAGAAACTCATACATGAACATGAAAAAACCAGGAGGCGTCTGCTGTAAACAGTCATGGCAAGCTTCCCTTATCTTTCCTTCTGGAAAAAAACCCCACAGTACAGCTTGACACAGTAACCAGCAGAAGAAGACTTATGGCCTGTTTTGTTGGCTGTGCAAAGTGAAGATAAACAACAATTCATTCACCAACAAGCATGCTGCGCTTAATGAGGAACAGCACTAAACATTGTGAAAGCCTAACTCATGTCAAAATGGTTCCCATCATCCAAATAATATCTCATTACCTACTGCCATGGTCATGCCTGCATGAGTTAATTCGATTTTTGATTTCACAACTAAAATGCTCATTTTTTGACACCTCCATAGGCTGACATAGTTTATAAGATATCAACTGGTAATCCGCACGGACACGGACCTGTGTCAGTGCCTTTGTGAGATGTAAAGGGCCCATTAAACAACACAGCAAATTCCATATGAAGGAGCCACCTGGTATAACTAGGACATTTTAAACACGTACTGATGGAGAACTACTAGGCGAAACAAAATGTGAAAACATCAGTAGAGAAGAAAGAATCCATCTCAAAATGACTCCAAAAAGCAACAACGCTTCTACCGCCCTACTGTTAATAGAGATGGATGCACACAGTTTATAGATCAGGAAAACGAGTCGGTTCGCTCTTTACATCCGCGCGCATTGATTCCACTGGACGGTGGATCGGTAGACACATCCGAGCTGTCATTAAGGAGCACGGCTCAGAGGGTGAGTCCTGGGGAGATGCGGCCGTGATAACACGGATTTGCTCTAAACACGCCGCTTTTGTGGCGGAGAGCGTTTATGAATAAGTAAACGTCAATGGTACCCTTTGCATCTCCCACTGTCTTTTCTAATGCTTTTGCTTTTAAGATGCATATCGCGCCATGCATAAAACATCGCCGCTCCCCGGAACCACGGCGAAATAAATGATTGAAGGAACACATTCACACAAAAAATCCAACCCCCTAAAAGAGGAGGAAGAAAATGAGAAATAACAGACAAGCAACTGAACAAGTGACTGTGGATCTGAGTTCAGCCCCAGAGATTGGTCTCCGTGATTTAGTGGTTTCTTTTTCCAGCACGCAGAGCATCATAGCATGACTCACGTTGGCTCTTCTGTCACCCGCACACCCCCTTTCTTTCCCCTCTTCTTCTCCTCAGTCCAACAGCCCCAAACTGATCTTTTAATTCATCCAATTGTCACTTCAGCTCTGGAAAAACAGGGCTGTAATTTTCGAAAACTCTCCACCGCCTGCGACAAGTTTTCTTTTTTTTTTTCTCTCCCCCCCCCTTTCATTTGGGCGCTGAGAGGATTAAATCAATTATGTTGATTCTGTATTTACTGCGTGCATGCCCGCAGTCGTTTGTAATTAGCTTATTGCTTTTGATGTGATGTAATGTGATGGAGTGTCTCGGGAGACGCGGGATGCGGGAATAGAGTGGGAACTGGGCTGCCATGGGGTGGGGGTAGGATGGGGGGGGGGGGGGACTGGCATGGCCCTCCTACCTCTCCCACCCACCCACCATCTCTGGCCATCCGATTGTTTTGGTCAGGCCTGAGGTGGATGGACCAGTTACACCTGAGCAGACAGGGACAGAGGGCCTGGAGGGTGGGGGTGAGGTGGAGGGGGTGGGACTCAGTGTCGGATGGCTGCTCACAGTCCCTCAGAGGGGGACGGACCACCCGGAAGACTGGCGTCAGACGTCCACCGTCCACCGATAACTCTCCAAACACACCCTAACCATTCTCTCCTCCTACACAGATCCAATACCACTCTCTCTTCTCTCCCTCGCTCTCTCTATCTCTCCTTCCCTCCCTCCTTTACATGCACGCATAATTACCCAAAGTGCTGCTCGGGCCCCTCTCTCGTGCCATCTGATACGGGGCAGGTAGCAAAGCTCGCAGGGGACACTCCAGTGACCAGACGTTTTTTTTTGGACGCTGACGGCCTTTCAACTGCGGCCACCCACATCACGCCAGCGAAGGAGCAAGGCCCTCGGTGACAAAGAGGAAGCTCAAATCCAAAGTGGTGGCGTTGTGTGTGTGTGTATGTGTCTCCGTGTGTGTGTGTGTGGGTGGGTGGGTGTGAGTGGTGAAGAGGGAGGAAATACCTCAGAACTGGAGTTAATGGGAGGCAGTCATGAGCTGCTATCTGCTGGGGGTGCCTTCATGAGCAGATGAAGGGTATTAATCTAAGGAGTGTGATCTAAGTGTGTGACAGATGCGTATTTGGAGCCGGACACGTCATGCTGGTTAAATGGGCTAGAGGCAGGGCCTGTTTGAAGTTAAATTTAGTCCCCTCTTCCCAGAGTCAAACAGAAGGAGGAGGTCTCTTGGATTCCTTGATGAGATTGACTGAGCTGGACTTCAGACAGACGGAGGAGTTTTCAAGTGGTGCCCACCTTTCTTCAAAGGAAAGACTGTGACCACAAAACACACACTCACCCACAAACACACCTACACACCCACACATACACATACACACACACACACACACACACACAATACACACACATGAACAACACACACACATACACACATAAAAGTGTACACAATTATTCATTCTTGCACATAAACAAGAATGCAAACACGTAAACACACACAAAATGCTTAAACAAACACAGACACACACTAAACACACACTGCCCTGCTCAGCCCCATAGCCACTGTGCAGAGCAGACAGCTCTGTTTATGGAACAGGTCAGTATGACACACACACGGACAGTGTGTTAAAATACACACAGCTCCTGCCACAGCTTCTAAAAATGCACTGCGGCCGTCTGTACATCCAAGAATAAAATAAACTCTGAATGTTCCGGCACGCTGAGCTGAGGATTTAATGATTGAGTATTTCAAACTATGGTTGGATTTGCCCCTGTTAAGGGAATGAAAAAAAACGAAGAGAAGGAACTGTAGGAACTGTAGTGGAAAAAAAGTCTTTAAAAGGCAGAGAGATATTGGATCGGACTTCAGTGTTTTACCAAGGGGCTGTTTGAGTTGGCTGGGGGTACGGACAGATTTGCCGGGGATAAGTGCGTGTCACACGACGTCTCGGGGATCGCAGGGGCGTAGGAAGCCGTAGGAAGCCCGCGGTGAAACCGAACACATGCAAACCGGCAGCCACAGGCGCCCAACATGAGCCAACCGACCCCAACCCCGACTCCTGCAAGAGAAAAGAGAGAGTGTTTCAGCAGGCTTGAAAAAAAAAACCTGTTTAAGGCTAATGATAAATACACTGATAACCACCGCGGTGCGATAGAAATCAGAAAACCATATTGAGCGCATAACACGGTGAAATACATATAGCGTTACATACAGTAAAAAGGAGCCAGTAAAGTCTGCAGGTCTCTGTGGTGTGTGCTCAGACTAAACCAGCTACTGGCGCTACTCGGCAATTACCCGGCGTGATGGCCGACGCGGCACTCGCTCGGCTGCTCTGGGCCCAGGCGAGGGAGATCGTTATCTAGATTGCAGACTTGGACTTAAGTGTCTAATTGCACCGATGGCACTTCGGGGGAAAAAAAAAAACAAACAAAAAAACATCAACCAGAAAGTAGCCCTACGGTCTGTGAGCAGTTTTCGTCGGTGCAAGCGAAGGCGTCGGTGTTTCTGTCCTGCAGCTGCGTTTTCAAACCGTCACACCAGCAGCAGCAAGCGTTCGCAGGCTCGATCACAGCTGGGAGAGACGCCATGAGTGTGACTCAGGGGTCAGGCTGGGTGTGGTGGTGCAATTCACGCGCCTTTAATTACAGTGATGAAGGGTTCGTACACAAGACTCTGGGGCCTGGGCAGTCTCTGCGCATGACAGAGTCTGGATGGCCAGCACGAATGTGTGTGTGTGTGTGTGTGTGTGTGTGTGATGCTGGCGTTATGTGTACCTGATGCCCGTGGTGGACACTGTGCTTTAGATAGTTCCGGTCCTCCAGGGCAGGGACGACTCTTTTCCTTTTTCTGCTTCTGGTTTTCCACTCGACGGGTCACATAGGAGGCACCGCGGGAGAGAGGGAGTGTGTGTGTGTGTGTGTGTGTGTGTGTGTGTGTGTGTGTGTGTGTGTGGTGGGGGGGGCTCATATAAAAACACATGTAATGAGAAAACATGTGGCATATGCCTATTGGAAGTCATCAACAACAGAAAATCATAATTAAAGGCAAACACACCCACACAGAAAACGAAGTTGTATGTGTGAGGGATTGAGAGAGACAGACAGACCGAAAGAGAAAGAGAGAGGGTAATAAAGAGAGAAAGTGAGAGAGAGAGGACAAGAGGAGAGACAGACAAAGAGAAAGACAGATAAAGAAAGAAACTGAGAGAGAAAGAGAGAGAGAGACAGAAAGCAAGAGAGAGAGAGAGAGAGAGCAGCAAGCAGCCTTCGCTTCGTGGCTCAGAGACCACTGTCATCATGTCTCAGGAATTAGGCAAACATATGCTGGTCTGCTGCTGTTGAGACCGAGGCGCCTTGCTCAGGCTGCGGTTTGGGAACATGAAAGGCTTTGTGGGATGAGCCGGAGAACTGGCCCTCACTCAGGGCCTTGTTGCCAGGGAATCTGGCAGTACACTCCAATTGTGGGACAGGGGAAGGAATTCGGTTACATATTCCAGCAGGGACCACAGCTCCAAACAAACCCAACGAACAGGCTGCTGACAAAACCATTCTGTCCACATACATACAAACTCCCTCCCGTAAAAAAAAGGGGATGGGGGCTCAGCCACCCACCTGACCCCCCCACCCCCTTTCCCAATTCCCCCCAGGGAATGCATGCGGGGGGTGGGGGGGTGGGATGGGGGGGGGGGGGTGAGGAAAGTAATAGTGAGGGAGTGAGAGAGAGAGAGAGAGAGAGAGATGGGAGGGGGGGGGGTCGTCCTCCATAGCCGAGTTGGCAGCCCCCTCCTTCAGGGAGCGAGTGCAGTCACAGGCGCTCCGAATGCTGGCAGCTTGTGCTCCTATTTGGCCGGGGCATTTTACAAACAAAGTCGTCTTTGTGTTTTTGTTTTATTGCCGCCAATTAAACAGTTAAACTTGATATCTATCATCAAGATGTTACCCAAGGGTCAGCCTCCATGATATGTGGAGAGGGGTATACAAGGAGATGGAACAATTAACAGGTTACAGTAATCCCACTGCAAGGGCTTAACAGGAGTTCAGCGCAGCACACTTCCATGGAAACTTGAGCAACTCCGCAGATTGGATGAGATCTCATTCTCCGTTGATAATTAGAGCGCTTTAGCGATGTGATGTATATCCAATGGAGCACAGAGAGAGCTTTCCAACACACCATTTGTTGTATTCTTCTTGGCAAAGCCAGGGAAATTTGTCACGTCTCGCGGTCTGAAAACAGAGAGTGTAGACTACACTGCAATAAGCCTGCTCCATATCTTCCCACAAGCAAATCAAAAGCCCAAACAATCACTGGTAACGTTCTCAAACTTCATGAGCAGTCTAATCAGTCAGTTACTGACTGCTGGGAGATAGAAACACTCTGTTGCTCTAGTTTCTTACACTGCTTACACTTCTTCTAATGCTCTGTAAAACTAAAAGCTGTGAATTGATGTGGTTGTTGAATGTATACCATTAAGGTAATAAGATCAATAGATCAAGTCACTTGTATTGCTCTAAGAACTGACTATCGCCATACCATATGTCATAAAATAATAAGTTAAAAAGATCAAGATGAAAGGTAAAGCTACCAAAGATCAATTGCATTGGTGCAGAAATGTACACATCCACCTTACTGTGATTTGGACAAAAACATACTGTCACTGTAAATGAGGATACGACACACTAGGCCAGATCCTCAAGAGGAGGCCTGCACTTCAAGCCCCCACCAGCAGGAGGCAGCCTTGACTGACAGATCATGGTGACCAGACAAGGTCCTCACATCCAACATATCCTATGTGCCCTATGTGCACATACTGGCCCCCCACCTGCCCCTCCACACACACATGCACACAGCACACTCACCCACCGTGACACTGACACAGAGAGATACAAACAGATTAAAGGGGGCCAGTAAAACTAGTCTGGGCTGAACCGGGCCCGGCGTGGACGGACCCATCGGGCCCAGCAGTGCATGTCGAGGTGACGCTCCTCCTCCCCGACCGCACATCTGCGCGGCAGATCAAGCCGCCCGTGGCGGGGGAAACGGGGAAGGGGACCGCTGACCGGAGAGAAGCGACATGTGGCACGCAGGAGGAGGATTCGCCGACCACATTCATATCTGTCTGGCCCGAGCATAATCCTCCACTCGGGCTGACGCTCGGATGCAGAATGTTGCTTTTGTTTGGTTTACGGTTAAAAGGCACCCTTCGGCCTGCCACAGGCCCTGGGCACACACACACACACACACACCCCATGTCACCCACCCTCTCCAACACCCCCCCTCCACCCCGATCATCACCACAGCACCACTCATGATTACAGAAAAGCATGACTAGGGCCCAGCTGCAGCAGCGGCTGCTACAGTTGTTGTTGTTTGTTGACATTACGTAGTTTCACCCCACAACAAGGTTGTCACATACGCCCCGGACCCACACACACATACATACGCACAAACACACACTCATACATCTGTCCTCAAAATCATCAACAGAGACACAGGAAAGGCTGCCAAGCCAGAAGTCACTGGGGTAAAAATGCATTTTTTGAGGGCTTTTTTTTTTCTCTTGCGTACCACCAGAGAGCTGCTAATGGCTGTTGGGGTTTTTCTTAGGCCTTGGAATGATTATGGCTTCCCTGTCACTGAACCCTGCCTGTCCTTTTTCGAGAAACGAAGCCCTCCACTTCTTTCAGTTTCAGCCAGGTACCTTTCACTCTTGTATAAGGATGAAAAATTGCTAAATAATCTAAAACATATATATGTATATCTGTACACACACAGAAAGATGCCATTTCTTTTTTTATTCATCGAGCATAACAAAACGTCTTTTGCTGTGTGTGCGCTCTTACTGACAGATTTCATCCATATATATTTTTTCTTTGTGTGTCCATGTCCATGTGTGTGCAACAGCAAGAGGAAAATGCGACGATTATACAGATCATCACTTCATCCCACAGTGTAAATGCCTTAAACGCTGAGAGATTCTCACAGAATGAGGTAGTCTGGGCACTCAAGCAGCAAATTGCCTATTAGATATGAGAGAGATTACCTGACAAAGGCACCGTGCAGAGGAGGGTGGTGTGGTGTGGGCGACAGATGAGCGCACCACGACCCCAAAATACATCTGAGCGTCTGTCTCCCCTTAAATACACATGCACAACAATTCCACTCTATAATTTCATGTTAGCAATTAAAACCTCCTGCGCTGTCTCGAGAGCACATAATTTACTGAAATAATGTCTTAAATCAAGCGTTTCCTTCTCTGACAGACTTGTGTCTCCCCGAGGAATCTGTGATTCAAAACCGCAGTCTGCGATCTCCACGATGTTGTCACATGTTTTATCTCCTCTGGCTGACTAATTACCAGCAGCACTGGATGCTGGGAAAGCCCCCCCAAAATGGCTGTCTTATGCCTTTTGCGGTTCAGTGTTAAGAATAACTGCTTCTCTTGCATTTTTAATTACACATGATGATTTACGGTGATGAAACAGAGGTCAGATACAGAGGAGGGTCAAGACGGGGTTCATCGTTTAGCCACAAGAGTGATCCAACGCACGCAAAGGCATCAGCAGTTTACAAGCTGAGGTTTTGGAAATGATCTGATCTCAACAGGCTGTCATTTCTTAAGAGACTGCAAAGGTCACACCACACTTTAAGGAGTCAGATACAATATGCAGTCAACTTCACTCATCAGATATACTGTAGGCCTACTTGTATGACTATGATATATCTGCATTTGTCTAAATTCCATCACAGCTGTTTGTTTGACTATGCTCTTCAGCATGAACACCGAATCTGAGTGTTGTCCCAGATGTTGTAGTGGTTTTATTTCCAGTTATTGATAAGTCATGCAGCATTTGGGTGTTCCGAGTCAAGTTGGTGTGTGTGTGTGTGTCTGTGCGCGACATCTGAAGAAAATAAACACTCTTCCACAGTACTCCGCTCTTTTCTTGTCTGGCCTGGCTGGTGCGATTGTCAACTCGAAAGTGGCAGGGAGAGGACAACGGGCTGGAAAAAGACTCTAGGAATCGGAAAGACAGGCTGTGTCATCTCCTCCCCGGGCTCTTTTATCCCTCCGCTCTCCGGCGAAAAATCCCATTTGAATCTTTCAGTATGCGACTGAACAGGCCGTCCCAGCATGCTCGGCGGCAGCAGCAGGCAAACCCGCGCCAAAAAAACCCTGCCGGTACCTGTTTTACTGGTTAAAAGATCTGAGCATAGGGGCCGCCACTGACAGCAGGATGAAATGTTGGCTGGTAACCTGGCCAGAACGACGTGTGATTTTAACTGTGATGGTGTCCCCTGTGGTCACCTTTCAGTGTTAAGAGAGAGAGAGAGAGTGTGTGTGTGTGTGTGTGTGTGTGCAGAGCTTTCCGAACAGCTGTTTCCCCACTCTGTTCTTGATGTTAATGACCCGGAGAGGTTGCGTTAGTATGGACAAAAAGAAACAATGAAAGAGAGAAAGAAACACAAAAAAGCAAGAAAACCTCAAAACACCCTCAAAGTGTAACTGCCGGCACCTGGCAAAGTTGGCATCATGATGCGTCATTTCTCCCACTGGCAAATTAGTGGCATTAATCTTGTGGAGAAATTGAGGCAGCAATCTTGCAGATATTTGGAAACATTTACTGAGAACAAGCACTTCTGTCCAGTAACTCAGCTGCCTCTAGCCCACAACCGAACAATAGGAAAAAATGATAAAACAGAAGAATTTTTTTTCTCCCTCTCCCGGAAAAAAAACACGACCACAGCGACAGTAAAACTTAAAAGTAATGTTCTCCTTTTTTCTTTAATGATAAGAGTGACATTATATGTGGTCAACAATGGCTCCGCCATTTGATTGCCACCTGCAAATTATTGGCTGTTGGCATTATTTTCCCCTAACACATACAATTGCATTGTGCTCGCTCTCCTTTTTTATTGGGGACAAAAAAAAAGTCACTAATCTGTGGCTGGTTCAGACAGAGGACTCCCACGGCACACACATCTGTGTACCAGCTGAGTCAGTTCAAGCCCCGCTCTTGTGCTTTCAGATATCAAAGGCCCGAGGGTGCTTTGGCACTGTTCAGATAGTTGTCCTTTTTATAAAAGACAAATAAGCAAAAAGCCCGGGCCGGCGTCCAAGAACGGTCTCTGACACAATGTTGAAATGAGGGGAGGACTTGGCTCCCTGACATGTGATCTGCGCGCGTTAAAAAGCTGCGGCGGCGACCGAGAGAAGGGAGAGTGAGATGGAGCGGCAGGCCTGTCAGGATGCTTGTCCTCGGCGCTCTGATGCAGTCACACATTCTTTTATGAAGCTGGTGCGGTGCGTCAGCACAAAACACCATCATTTGCGAAAACCACTTTGTGGCCCTTCAAAAGGTTTATCCAGACTGCTCCGCTTGCACAAAGCAAGTGTGTGTGTGTGTGTGTGTGTGTGTGGGGGGGGGGGGATGGAAAGTGTTAGCACTAGGTGTGTGGCACCATTTTCTTCAAGGAGGTGGCCATGTGCTATGAAGTCATGCTGTTTGCTTGACAGAAAGACAATGAAGAAGGCTTCTCTGATGCTGTTTGAGAGTGACAAGTCCTGTTTATTCCTATAAGATTATTCCTACTTAAACATTTAGAAAGTACAACTGGTATCGAGAAAAGGACCCGGCAGTACTGAAACTGTGCTGTTGAAAGGGATGGAGATGCAGATACCATCAGTGCAGAGAGAGTAACAACCCCGTCCAGACCAATGACACAGCAGTTGCTTTGGGTCGTATAAATGAACCAAAGAGCTTTAGCTAATGAGGCATCATGTCGAACACATGCAGGAATCCGAGTGTTCCCAGTGTACTGGGTTGAATCAACATTATACAAGAACAAGATTTAAATGAAAACAAGCAGCATTTGGTTTTTCAACATCAAAGCCATTAGCATGCTATGGATAACCAGAAGCTGCTTCCTTGCTTTGACAAAACCAAACAGACAATTAAACACACGCTGCGTCGAATCCGAAAACATTTCTCAGTCCACTTCATACTCTTTCAAGGGAGCCTCGGTTAGACTCACAACCTTTAAATCTGCCAAGCTATTTTCGACTAATAGAATCTGAGTGGTAGGTACAAGGAGCAAGGTATGGCCAAAGAGGTAGTTGAACCTAATCGAATGTGACAGCAAGGGGTAGGAGACAAGGGCCAAGGGGAAGAGGAAAAAGTAACAGTCCTGCGTTTTTCTCATTGGTTCATTTATTTGCAGTAGTAATCAGAGATCATAACACCGTCACCTCAGATCTCACTGCGAGCACTTAGCACTCCAGCGCTGATGGCTGGTTTACACAGAGAATAATTGCGTGTGCTCAAGAGGTAAACAGTAGGAAAATGAGAGAGAGAGAGAGAGAGAGAGAGAGAGAAAGAGAGAGAGAGAGAGAGTGGTCAGGCCCGTACAAATGTAACCCACTGACGGCCAAAATGGCTTGTCAAACACGGCACACGCTTCTCACCAAACGAGAGCTGCTTGCGTAATGACAATTTTATTTGTTGGAGCACGAAAACAAAACATGAATTGATTAGATACTTTACACAAGATATTAGATTGATTAGATTGAATATGAATCAGATGGTGCTGCGGCTGCTGCTGTTGTTGTTGCTGCCGACATGTGTCACCACTGACCAAACACACGTCATTGTCATTTTTCAGAACATTATCTCCTTATTACTGGGTCTAAACAACACAACATCCTAATAGAACTTCCAGTTCTTAGGAAAGCATCATTCTCGCTACCTCAGGGCCTGTCTCCATTTTACGTGGCCACTAGACATGCAGGACGGTGAAAGAGCTCACAGCGAAAACCTGCTTAGCATCGAACTCAGGGGGAAACATGCACATTAAAAGCAGAAGAAAAGCCCCCAATAAAAGATTACTAATGCGTAACAGTCCCTGTTCAAAGGGGCTGCTGTGCATTAGTTAAGGACTACTTTTGTTTAACTCCATGTCACATTAATGCCTTTTCAGTTCTTCCTCTGCCAGCTCATCTGATCTGGATGGAAGTTATATTGGATTAGGGAGGTAGCTGACATCTTATAAGCATTGCCAAATATAGACGGGGTTGAAGGTCAGCTCGGGCTTTGTGTGCCGTGCAATGACATTCTTTTGTACCGATCCAGTAAAACATTTCCAATAACACTTTACATGAAGTTGTTGTCATATCACCATGAGTTTATAATAAAAATCAGTTATTCTGAACCATGAACAATTTAGAATATTGAGTCATTGGCTGTATTTTTTGTTTTTTACAATATTTTATGTCACAATAAATGGTTGTCACGCAGGAAATGGAAATACCACCACACGGCAATACATATATTTTACGAAGCACTGAGACAATGACGACAGATAAAAAATAAAGACATCTGACCAGTACCATCTTCTACCAAGACAACCACACACACATACACACACACAGACACACACACTGATGCTCACACATGCAAAGAATGTGTGCTTCTGTGTATATATAAATATATATATTTTAATGACTTCAGGCTGACAATGTGCGTGTGTTTTAAACAGGGTCTCCTTTGTATGTCAAACCTCACGTTTTTTAATGGATCTCCTATAAAACTGTTCAGTGATCATGGTATTCAAATCACTGCGATGGTGAAACGCTTCCTCCTCACTGTGTCTGGAAGTGATCCCAAGGAGGGAGGTACACCACATCACACGCCGGGGCTGCATGCTCGCCCTGTTCACAAGGCATGAGGCCTTTCCTGTGGTGGTGTGCGAGCGCTTAAAGGGACTTCATCAGCATGCTTTTGGATGCTGCATGTATTTTGGTGAATCATTTTATAGGAGCTTCCCGGCTCTTTGTGCCCTGGTGGCAGGAGATTTCCCCTGACTTTGACAGTCGTCCAACGCAGGCCACCGTGACATTCAGAGAGAAAGTCACTGACCTTAAAGACTTCTAATTTGCGTTTAGAATCCTTCCATTGTTAGGCATCAAGAGTGCATGAAGTACCAGGCGCAGAGAGGGAGGAGGATTGACACTGGGACCTCTCATGTTTATCATTTGATGTCCACACTCTGATGCTATACATGTTTGGCAAAAGGCCATTGTGAGTCTTCATGCGGTTGGGTATTTATAATGAAATAAAAAAGAGAGAGAATGAAAGAGGGAACAAAAAAGTCTCTCTTGAGAGAGGGCATAATCGTTTTGAGGACTTCAGTGCAGAACCAAAATAATACACTTCAGGTTTTGATATAACTATTACTGCCTGCGAAGAGGCCTTTGATGTTAATTGAAACCACTGGGTAGCAATCTGCTTTACAGTACTGACAAATAACAGTTTCCTAAGGCTTATCATTGAAGGTTAGAGAACAGGGGGGCACATACTTGCTCCATATGCTCACTCAATACAAATCAAAATCAAAAAGCCCCTCTCAATGAATGCATCATCTGATGCAGAAAATAGTATCGGGTAAAATGCGTGGTGACTAGAATAAAATATGTCTGGCCAGACTGAACAATACCTTTAACAGAACTCATTGATGTTACAGACAACCCCAAACTTTGACATTTTCACTGTTTTTCCCGGCCACTATGAGCGTCACCACAAGCCAGTAATGCAATAATAAAACCTAGGTGGCCCAATATAACATACCAAAGAGGAAACATATCATTAGTCTTGGAGACTATTGGCCTACATGCTATTCCTCAAACCATGTGAAGGTTGTAGACATAAGGCAAGACGAAGATTGGGTTTGGGGGGAAGAGTTGGGGGAGGCGGGTTGAGTGGGCCTGAAGCTCTGTTTCCAATATGGACCATACACAATAGTGTCTGTCTTCCTTTAATGTGCTGCACTATTTTTCTGGCACAGTGCTCTCTTCACCTTTGATTTCTGACCGGCTTTTTTAAAAACGCTCATTATAACACGGGGAAAAAAGAAGCCCTGTCAAATGGTCATCCGGAGCTGATGCAATGCACTATAACAGAAACCATCCCTTTGATAAAATGGAAACAGCACATTGATCAGCAAGGAAGCTTGCATTGTCTGAGTTTTCCTAATCTTTTCTAATAATTTGCCCCATTTCACACACCCAACATGGAAAGGTGGCACATTTACAATATACAACTCTTGTCCCTCTGGCAAAATTCTGTTTCTTTGTCTCATATTGAAAAACATGATATATGCTAGGCCTAACCTTAATAATAAGATAAGCTGATGATGAAATGATAAACTGTTGTTACAAGCTGTGCTTATGAAAATATATACATATAATCATATAATACATTTCCTTCCGATTCCGATATAAATACCTTTTATGCCCATGTGTTTGCGTTCTTATATGCATGTGGATTTATTTTGGCCCAGGTACGTTTCAAGCAGATATTTTACTCCTAAAGCACAAAGGGAAGAGAGGAAATGTAGGTTATAAATAGGAATCAAAAGAGACCCTTCTGTTTATTGCAACAGGATGCCAGAGACACTGAAATCTTTGAACGTATGAGAGCTTTGAGCTTTTTACAAGACAGGTGAAAGGAACACGTGTGTTCAATCACTGTAGCCGGCTTGCTTGGGTCAGCTCTACCATAAAAGCAAAGAGATTACAAAGGGAACTAATGAAGACACTGATCAAAGTCTGTAATGGTAATACATAGCAGGTGTTTCAAACCTTGCAAAGCCTTTTACCCCCAGTGGGGCCAGGGCTTATGTCTTTCGCAGGCACGTCTTTTTGTCTTCAGCTGAAATGAATAATGTACAGAGCCGTTTTCAACACAATTCAAAATGTGTTATGAGGTATTCTCCTGACCTTCAGTGAGGGGGTTATTTCAAACATGTGATGCACAAATGCTCCC
The DNA here is from genome assembly GCF_018492685.1 of Alosa sapidissima. Taxonomy (NCBI): domain Eukaryota; kingdom Metazoa; phylum Chordata; class Actinopteri; order Clupeiformes; family Clupeidae; genus Alosa; species Alosa sapidissima. The sequence goes on from NC_055970.1 coordinate 7,405,344, forward strand.
CACATTATCTTTCACAGTTCGTGGTGTTGGTTGTAAAAGAACATCTTGGTTTTGGACGCCCACCTTTAGCTGTAAAGCACCTGGGCTTAGACAGAGTTGAAAGACGTTTGGCACTATTCATTTTTGGAACCTGTTCAAAGCATGGTTGCTATTTTTACACAAGTTGCAATGTGCTGTTTCTGATTTATCCTGGTTGAGGCTACCACAGAACATGTTCAAAGAACCCTGATCTGCTTTTTCATTGTAAAAAAAAAAGTCTTAAGCATTAAAAGGCATTAGGTATAAAATACCATGTCTTTGGCTAATATTCAAATGCAATAGCCTATTAAAAACTACAGCAGGTAGCCTACCTTGGCTATCAAAATTAGCCAATTAAAACCCAATTATTAGGCTATAAAGAGGTTTGTTCAACTAAAATATAAATATATCGACATGCTGTGATGTATATAGACGCTCTTTTGCCATATTTTATATAAACCAAACATGTATACATTTAGCTCAGTCACAGATAGCCTATGCTGGACTCTCCTTCTAGTCATCCTGCAGCTGACTGACAGCTCCACATTTGGCGCGGGCATACATCATTGCATACGGGTTGTACATTTAAAGATTTCCGGTGTGAGTGAAGTACAGACTGACCCTTTTCCTGCAGCTAGGTCGTTGGGAATTGTAGTTTTACTTGGAAGGCTACGTGGAATAGTTTCAAAGATACATTCAGTATATATTTCAAACATGTAAAATATAAATTACAGTTATCATAATCAACATAGCTATCTTGTATTTCAATCGGATAGTGATTGTTCATGTCGAGCGCAAAAACGTCACCGTAGGAAAACTACAAGTCCCAAGACCACTCTTGGTGAAAGCGAGGCTGTGTAAACACTATTCCAGGAACATGAAAAGATCGGATGACAGTGAGAGGGAGAAGAGAAGAAAGGTATCGCTTGTAGTTTTCTCTCAGTTCGCTGAGCATTACATGAAGTTATGCAATTTTTACAAAATGTTTTGAACTTTCCAGACTGGTATTGCATGTCTTATTACGTTGTCTAGAAGGCAGTGTAAGTTACCGTATCCATCACATGGTTGTTTCGCATTGTTACCTCTTTATCCTTTTTTCTCCTCCTGTATTTCATAGGCTATTGATAAAAACTAAACGGTATGATTTGTTTCGACGCAGTAGTTTAATTTTAGATGAAAGTGTTGTGTCACTGTCGAATGATTCATTTCAGAGTGTCAGTTCATCTGTAAGTCACCCGGTCTCGTCTGTAAATAGGTTATTATGAGAATTCCGCTATCTCACCTTTCACGTAACACAGCACAGGTATCATTACTGGGCTGGACGAGCAGTCACGATATCTTGAATTCGTCACGCCTCCCGAACTTGTAGTGGGATTTTAGTAAGTGTAATGGGTCAGTAGCATTCACGAAATGCACGACTCGAAAAAAAAAACAAAAAAAAACATTAGCAAACTGTAGCATACCGTTGTAGGTCAACTGAGGTCACCCTCTGCTATTGAAACACCAGTTTATGGTGTTAGTGTGTGGATGTAACAACGTACCAACTTAGTGCAGTTAATGCTAACTGCTTTCTAAAGCCCATGTCTAAAACATCAACATTATCCTACCGGTATTCCACAATGCCTTGTTGTAGGCTAGCAGCATCAGGCCCTACACTGTGCAGTATTTAGTGTCTGTTTCCAGTTATGATAAAGTGTACCCCCCTCCCCTCCACACACACACACACACACACACACACACACCAGTGTTAGCCATGTCAACAGTGTTGCTAGTACACTTCTTATGGCAGTTCCTGGGTGAGGTTTGCACACCACCTAGCACGGGTACCCACTGGCCTTGTTTGGATCATCCCACTTAACCTCTCTCATCCCTGTCAACCCCTCTCCTGATGTGGGTCATGACCACAATGAAGCCTATAAATAAAAGGCACAGTTAGGCTAAACCTACACCTGTTGGCATGGTTAGTGGGCTGACTAACAGAAGCCTCCCCAGTGTGTCAATCACTAGCGTACAGTATCTTTGTACCTGCAGCTCTTTACCCATGGGCCTCTGTTACAACAGCAGTGCTATCAAAGTTTTATTTTCAGATATTAGGCTACATCATCAAACGTGATATTTCTGCCTCGGCTTTTCATTTGTTGAAGGCCTTCCTAATCGTTTCAAGATAATGTGGCATTTTGATTAATCACCTCTTAAAATACTTTTATATTAAGCAAAGAAATTACTTGGTTGAAGGTTTAGAATCATCTTGCATGACAGGGAAGTTGATGATGCTTGTGCCACATGCACATAGGTCTGTGCAGCTCTGCTTTAGGTGCAGTGGTCTGGGAGGTGATGTGTAAGCCTGCTGTCAGATGTGTGGCTTTTGAGTGTGAAAGCAGGACTGACAAGACTGGCAGAGAGATGAATGCTGTGGTTCTGCTGGTGTGCAGAGCCTCTCTCCCTCCCTCTCTCTCACACGCACGCACGCACGCACGCACACACACACACACACACACACATACTGGCTTGGCTGCTGCCTCGCAATGGCACATGTGTTTGGATCATGTCTGACAGCACAGCAACTATGTAGGACGTGGTTCCTCCTGTTTATGAAAGTGGCCATGGCGACCATATGAGCTGCACTGGGGGAACTCATTCCAGCTGGCCCTCGGGCGGGCAGAGCCTAATGATTCCGCTTCCCCTTTCAGACAAATAAAAGGATGCACAAGGGGGATTGTGATGGCAAAATGGCTGGAAAACCGCAGAACAGCCCAATTAGAAGACCCCTGTATTTATCCCAGTGGCTCGTTATAATAATGGCAGGGTCTACTTTATCATAATAAGTAATAACTGGGATATGGCTGTAGTCTTGTCGGCCGAACATGTTTGCAGTTATGCTCAATCATTCGGACGTGTGGTGATGCGTCCTCTTATGTGTCGCTTTAGCAAATGTAAGCTATTTGTCTTTTAAAGCCTGAAAAAATACGTAGACCTGTTTTAGGATTCCCTTTCCCTCGTTTACTGCCATGTGTCGGGCATGTGCGGACTAGGGAAAGAATGTGAAAACGTAAAAAACATTCACAAGATGTCTGTTTTGTGTGCTAATAGGGATAACATTGGCCAGTATTTTGTCTATACCAAAATGGTTCTTAATTGGAAACACATTCAGAAGCCATTTACTTCTGAGTAATGCACAAAAAATGTCTTGATGCTAATGGACTATAAGCCAGTCATGTAGCCCACCTTTTGTGGTGTATTTCTAGTGTATTAGCATAGTCCATAACTTGTTCAGTAGTAGTTTGAATGTAGTGGTTTTGATGGGCCTGGGTTAGTGGTAAACACAGCTAATACAGACTTGGTTATGGGAAAATAAAACCGTTGTAATACACAAGTATTGTTTTTTTTGTCCAGTTCGTTTCCTCTGCTTCACACCACAGATGAATGAACCTCTGTGCTGACATCAAAACCGTTGTCCAGTGATGAAATGAAAGAGATCACAGGATAGAAAAAAAAACATGAAGGGAATCTATCAGAACGGCTGCATAAGTAATGACCACATAGTGTGAGCAGATGTTTGGAGGTTCTCCCTGTACCCAGGACATCAGTCAGATAGGCCTCATTGGGTTTTTCTGTTTGTGTGTTAGGTAGAGCAAGCTGTTTGGGGTATTTAATTTCTAAACACTCATTAAAATGGTTTGTGTTTCCCTTGGCAATTCTGTTAAATTAACAACTAGCTGGGTAAAAGCTGATTATGTGGCCACACATTCAGACTTGGTTAATCAATTCTCCCTCACACCCTTACCCCTCCGTACACACACACACACACACACACACACACACACACACTAACACACACACACACAATGTTACCCAATGAATTAGTGTAAAGGTAACGATTTATGGCGACTAATGCCGACACGCTGTCATGTCGTAGCTGATGTTTTAGCAGGAGGTGGTGTCAATTTCCTCCGAATCAGCAGTCCCCCCCCCCCCCTCTCCACACCTCCGGCCTTTTCTTTCACTCCCGGGTTCCTCGACACATTTCCCACCTCTATTAATGAGCCAATAATTGAGAAATAGTGTCGGTTCCTGGCATAAAACATGCGTAAGGAATACATAAGGGGGAGCAACATACAAGCCACCGCCACGGCAGATTTACATCCAGACGTCCGAGTAAAGAACCGGGAGGGGAAAAGCACAGCATGGAACTCCAGACTTCATCAGACCCCCACCGCCTGGCCAGAGAGAGAGAGAGAGAGAGGGAGGAAGGGAGGGAGGGAGGGAGAGATAGAGAGAGAGAGCGAAAGAAAACGGAACAGGGGCCGGAGAAATACTGCTCTGGCTGATAATGATACCATTACACTAATGGAGCCAGCAAATGAAGGAGAACCCAGACACCCTGCTTTATTACCAGAGGGGACCATTTCCTCACTGCATTCCTAATGGCCTGAGCCCTGGGTATTGATCAGCCCATCAGGCCGCTAATCCGGCCCTGAATTACTTATCGCCGGCCCGGGACGCCCCATGTCGATGTGGCCACCGCCCCGAGTCCCCGGGCCCATGCTGCCGCTCGTACCACAGGGGGCAAGGAGAGCGAGAGACCCGGCCTGACCAGCCCCACCCCACCCCAGCCCAGCCCAGTCCACCCCCAGCTTATGCCCTGCTGATTTAGGGCCGAGATGGGACTGTGTCCAGGAGGTCTTTCTGGATGGGTGGATGGATGGGTTTACTGTAAACACGACAGTTGGGCTCCTATTGTTTTTCTAGCAGATGGGTGTGTGTGTGTGTGTGCGTGTGTGCGTGTGCGTGTGTGTGTGTGTGCGTGTGTGATGGGAAGGGGGGCTGGGTGAGATGTGTTAAGCAAATGTAAGGCCCTTTCATTTAATTAAGGATGAGGGAATTATCAGGTTCCTCCCTCCCTCTCTTTACGGCACTTGTTGGGCACCAGAGACGAACGCTAAGTAGTCCGGCTGATGGGCTCGTTGTTGTGGCTGTCAGCAGTAATTGAGCCGTGCTGTAAATAAGACAAGAGAGCTTCATCTCACTCACCCGCCTGCCGCCTGACTCATTGGCCAAGCCCTGTGCCGTGCTGACCGGTGTGCTAACACACCACTGCTTCAGCTCTGGACACTCTCCTCGTCTGAGGAGGTCAGGTCTGGTCATGCCTCAGTCATGGGCAAAGACTCTGTTCTGAGGAAGACTTCACAGTCAGAGGGGCCCATGTTTTGGTCTAGATACAGTATGTGTAGATTTCTGTGCTCAAGCTGGCTGAATCAGAAAGGTGCATGACTATTTGTTTGGCATGTTATGTTTTGTGTTTTGCTGTGACGACAGGTCAAATGGAGACGAGAAGAATGACTTTGACACATATAGGTACGGATACCAACATGGTGTAGGCATTCCTTATGTATGTCTTATGCATGTGATTGGTACCAGTAAGAGAATGATAGATTAAAGGGCAGAAGTAAGTGAAACACACACACACACACATACACACACACACACACACACACGCACACACGAGTAAAAGAGACCAAGAACGGCCATCCACGTAGAAAACCCACCATTGTGTGTGTAGTGTGTAGTCTGTCTCTCACTAGTGAGGTCTCCAGCTCCGGTGTGAGTGAAACGTGGACTGTAACTCTCCGCCAAATGAATGTTTAATTGACGTAGTAGATGGGACGCAGTTAAGAGGGCAGGGCGCCATCATATCCCTGGCCCCTGCTGCGCCCTCGGCCATCCAATTCACCCCCACGCCCCCCCCCCTTCCCCGGCATACCTGCCATCACATGACCTCTGCCCTCGGCCAATCAAAGAGTTTACCTTAAGGGAAGCATTTGTCCCCCTCTCTCCCTCCCCACCGCATACACCCATCACCTCATCACCCTGTGGTCACAACCATAAAGATGAATATAGATACCCCCCCCCCCCCCCCCCACTGCCACATTCACATCCTGAGCAAGGGGAGGCTGTGGCAGGGAAACTAGGTATTGATCTGGATATTTAGTCATTTCTCTCAGCGTCGCCATCAATATTGTGCAAGCGTCGGCGCGTGCCGTGCTTGACCCCAGTGCCGGCCCTATGTTTTCTGCTCCCATCGGAGTTCGGTGATATACTATTCGGAAAACCAAATCAATGAATGCATATGAAGAGTGTGTGTGTGTGTGTGTGTGTGTGTGTGTGTGTGTGTGTGTGTGTGTGTGTGTGTGTGTGTTTGTGTGTTTGTGTGATTTTTTTTCTGGTAATATAGCTCGACCCCCTGAGGCCCCTGGTGCAGCATTGATCGGATGTGGGGACAGGCTTTGATTAGTCTGTTGTGAGGATTTCCATCCTCTGTCATCTGCTCACAAAACCGTACATGCTGAGAACTCTGCTCTGCACGTGTGTGTCTGTGTGTGTGTGTGTGTGTGTGTGTATGTGTGTAGCAGTGTGTGTATGCATAGTTGTGTAATGCCCGTCTGAAATATGTCTAATCTCATTGGCAAGAAAAAAATAACCCGTAATTTAGTCTTAATTAATTTACGTAATGTTTTGTGTGCGGCTTTTATACTATTTATTTACTGAGGGTCCAACTGTTGCATGAGAGTTGGGCAGCCTAGTCAGGCACGAAGAGAGAGAGCACTTGTGCTGCGCTTCTGTTAGACAGGTTTCCCATGCCAGAGTGGCGAAGGGGTGCACTGTACTGCAGGCCCATGTAAAGAGCCGACCGCTCTTGTGTTCACCCCTGTTTTATGGCACCCCGCATTTAATGTATGGCTTTTTAGGGCCGCTCCATGTCGGCGTTTCGTTTGCATCTGTAAGGATATCAACTTTTATGGCTCCTGCAGTCTGATCTCAGGTCAGGCTCCTACCGCTGTGTGTGTGTGTGTGTGTGTGCGAGTGTGTGAGGGCCTGGTTCCCATGTCCGTACGGCACTCGCTCGTGAAAGCATCTGCTATCTGTCCACGGTGCTGCTCTCGGAAACCAAAACGTTGTTGAGGGATGGGTGGGGGCATGAGAAGCTGTGTGTGTGTGTGTGTGTGTGTAGTAGGTTGATTGGAGTTTTGGGCATTTCGTCAGTGGATTCCAAGCTGAGCTGATTAGGGTGTTTTTGTGTCATATGTTTTGTATAAAGCCTGATGGGGCACTTTGCGTGTGGACTTTTTTTTTCTCTTGTGCTGATAATGTTTTTTTGGCAACCCATCATTTCCAGTTCTCTGGTGTTTGTGTGTGTGTGTGTGTGTGTGTGTGAGGAGGACTTTCACTGATGTCAGCTTATTCATGAACACACAGGAAGCCCCACCCCCCTCCCACCACCACTCCTCCCTCCCTCACCCCCTGCATGACATGGATCATCTTAAGCGGCCGAGCAGATCGCCTGTCACAGGCTGTGAGTTAGCAGTGTGAGTGACCCGCTCCCTCTGAGTTCATCTGTCAGCCGATGGCCTATGGCCGGTGATATACATGGAATAATCAATCCAATCAATAGGGCTGCGGTGTGGCGGCATAGTGGGGTCCTGAATAAACATGGGACTGACCCGCTCGCCCTCCGACAGGCCGGCGCAGTGTGCTGGGCAGCCCCGCGTTACACAGCGCCTCAGGGGGATTCATTAGCCTCTCCAGGCTAAGATCCCAGGCAGGTCATTAGTCCCTCTTTTGAATGTGTTTTGTTTGGTGTAGTCTGCTAGTTTGCCCCCTCTCTCTTCCTCTCTCTGATACTCTCTCTCTCTCCCTCTCTCTCTCTCTCTATCTCTTTCTCTCTTTCTTTCTGTCCTCTGTAGTGTGTACAGTCCCTTTGGTTTCTTCGGGGAATAATAGGATGGAATTGTCCTCAGCGCTCGGTGTCTTTGGGGGCCTCCTCATTAGTTTGATGGACTAACCGCTGACAGTCCTCAGTCTGTTAGCAAGACAGTCTCTGTGTTTGCCCAGGTTGATCACATTCAAATCAAACGTCACTGTTGCATGACAAAAGAAGACTGGCTTTACCCACTATTAGTCAGATCTGGAGCCACTCACCGATGCAGTTGTTTTTGAAGGTGTTGAGACAGGATATGAGAACATTCAGCTCAGTGTAAGTGGTGGTAACAGAAGCATTCATGACAGACTATTAGAGAATTGAGTTCACCACATTTGCACACTTTTGGCTAGCAAAAGACGTGCTAAAACCACGCTAACCGTACAAAAACAAAAGTAGCCTGGAAGAGGAAATCAGGTGAAAAAAAAAAGCATTTGTGGCCAGGTGTTTAATGTGTAATGGTACGTGGAAACATTTATTGGGTTTTTCTCTGCTTCCAGGAGGGACTCGTTCCAGCAGCGAGGTCTTTTTTTATTTTTTTCCCCCTCTCCCACCGTTTTTTTCTTTTACCACCTGTGCTATTCATCGACGAGCTCGCACAGTTTCACTGCTGTTTATTTGTGAACTTATTTTCTTTTGTAATGGCTCACCTTTCCTGTAAAAGAGGGGAAACTGCCTTGTGTTGAGCCGGGGCCCAACATCTGGCTTTCATTGAAGGTCCAAAGCCCTCGGTCACAAAAAAGCTGCAGGGGGCCATTTTCACAAGCGCCAGTAAATGGTACCTGTTAATTTGTACATCATAAGCTAATTCTATAAATAAGTGCCATGGAAGTGTGTCTGTGTGTGCGAGTGTGTGTCTCTCTGTGTCTGTGTGTGTGAGCATGTCTGTCTGTGTGTGTGTGTAAGTACCTGGCTTGTACATCCGTGCCCGCTGCAGACTGAGCCGGGTGCCCACATCGCTGGAAGCAGCCCTGGCACCAGGTGCCAGCTGGAGGCCTTGTTCCCACACAGCCCCGTGCCAACCTGGAGGAAAAGCCCTGGATGGCATCCTGCACCTGAGCTGGGACGAGCAGAGCAGCCGCGGAAAAAAAGCTCCACGGCGCCGCCAGAACACCCCCCCCCCCCCCCGCCCCTCCACCCACCTCTTCTCTTTTATCATCTCTCCATCACTCATTTTGATTGATGTCAATGGAAATTACAGCCGATGAGAAATTCAAATGGACGGCCAGACTTTGGCTGTATGATTTCACACCGCCGCTCTGGTTTCTGAGTGCTGTGTTTTTTGGGGCCGAAGCCGGGGCCTCTGTGGTCGAGCAGGAGCGATTTTCCTTTGTGTCAAGTACCCGGTCTCTCATGCATTTCCTTTTAGCATTTAAATTTTTCTGCTTTGTGGTGGTGGTGGTGGTGGTGGTTTTTGGTTATGCTCATGAGCTTTAACTGGGCTTTTTTGCATATGCAATGTCTGCTGTTGGCACCAGGCACATCCGACAGTTTGACTGGCATGCTGTCAGCCAGCATCGGAGCAGCGTAGCGCCGCAAAAAAAGAGGGCTGCTGTTTTTTGGGGGGCACTGAGATAGGAGGTGTGTGTGTGTGTGTGTGTGTGTATGTGTGTGTGTGTGTGTGTGTGGTGTGAGCCCGGCATGTTCTCCTGAGCGAGCAGTGGTGCATGACAGTTGCCTTTCATTGCTGTCTCCTCTGCTCTTAACCTCTGACCAGCCCCGGTCTCTCTCTCTCTCTCTCTCCCTCCTCCACCCCCCCCCCCCCCCCTGCCCGCTCAGCGCGGCTGTGAATGACGGGCAGTGGGGTGGAGGCGTGCTTGTCATGATCCCACTGTCAGGGGCAGCCCGCCAACCGCCCTCAACCCCTCTTTGTTCAACAGTCCGTTATGCCATCTACCGCCGCTGTCAACCACATGATCAAACGTGCATAAAGAAGGAACTCGCTTTTCCTCCTCTCTCTCTCTCTCTCTCCCCCCATCATAGATCTCCTCCTCCCCTCCCCTTCTCTCTGTCCCTCCTTCCCCTCCTCCGTGTGTCTGTCTCCTGCTCTGTTTATTCAGATGAGCTCGGCTGGGAGGGCAGTGGGTCAGATCCGGTTGCCACGGTGAGAAAGGAGCTCTGGAGATGTGTGTGTGTGTGTGTGTGTGTGTGTGTGTGTGTGTGTGTGTGTGTGTGTGTGTGTGTGTGTGTGTGTGTGTGTTTCCTGTGGGCGTGAGGACAAGATGAGACGAGGGGGCCAAAAAGACGGGTCGCAGGAGCAGTCCCATCATGCTTTGCTCCGGGATGGGAGGCGGGCGTGTCAGGCCTGTCTGCTGGAACCTGCCGGGACTGAAGGGGGTGGGGTGGGTGGGGTGGGGTCAGCTGTCAGCCCCTGTGTCGATGGTGGCCTGCTCCTGTAATGTAGGGGCGACCAGAGGGCAGTCACTGTCATTTGTAGCAGGACTGTTGAAACGGAGAGAGTCAAACGCGCATGCTGTCTCCGCAGTGTGTGTGTGTGTGAGTGTGTGTGTGTGTGTGTGTGTGTTTTAAGAAGTGACATGGAAGTCAAACTCCCTCGCCAAAACACCAGTGGACTTTCTGTAACCTTCTGCATTGCTTCAAAACTTTTCGGTAATTAATGTGTTTTATAAATTAATTTTGGTGCCTTTTGTTTATTTTGTGTATTGTCAACATATTTGATGATTTTTTTTCTTTTTCTTGGCCACTGTGGTGTTTTTTTTTGTATTGTTATTTCAGTCAAAGCCATTCTCTCATTTCCATACACACTAAGCATCCACACAGCTGCGTCGGAAAGTTCTAGATTTCTCCCATGCGGTTATCAAAGCACCATGTGACATAATAATCCCGCTAACAGCACCCAACACCTCCCCCTCAAGACTGGCCCCATTTTAAAGGCATTGTCACACCACTGGATGGCATGCTGCTGTCCTAACGCGGGCAAAACCGGTTGTCTTCACACATGCGTGTACACACACACACACACACACACACACACAGACACACGCACACACACAGAAGCGGGGTGCTGACAGGCGTGCGTGTCGCCGCTGAGTGACGGCGCGGACGGATTGCGCTAATCTAAGCGAGCGTGGTGGCGGCGCTGGCTGCCACGGCGTCCCCTAACTCTTGAGGAACAGACAGCTACTGTCGAGTTATCGCTGTTTGTAAGTCCCTCCACTGTGCTGCCGGATGACAATGGGGATTACTGCCAAGGTTCTTTAAACTATTTTTTTTTTATTATTTTGGAAGTGGGAGGGTGGATAGTGTGGAGTGGTTTTTGGGGTGGGGTGGGGGTAATGGGGGGGGGGGGGGGGGGGGGGTGGCGTCTTATCTGTGTCTACAGCATGCCTCCTCAGCCACGTTTTCTTGACTGTCAATTAAAGAGGGGATCATTAACTTCAAGGGTATAAATGTTCTAACACTGGTATTACGATGGGAAGCTAAGTCGGTGACAGATGTTCTAAGTTTAATTCTCGACTTGTTTTTTTTTTTTTGTCCTTTAATTAATTTATGTATCATCTTTTTCTCTCGACCCCCCCCCCCCCCCCCTTCTCTCCTCCCCTCCCCACCAGTCTTCCATTCACGATAATCTCGGTTGCCATGGTACTAGCAAAAAGAAGATTCCCGCCTGTCACTCTAGTCTCTTCTTTTGGAGGTTCAATCGGCTAATGTATTCAATATCAACATAAGTGAAAGGTAAACAGGATCTAATTGAGCGTGTGTTTCTTGCCGAGCTCTCGCCACTGTCTTGTTTGTTAGCCTGAAGGATTTTGACAGTGTGGATGGAAACAGGCACACAACAGCGAGCATCTCCTCTGATTCCCTGCTTGAAAGAAGACCTGCACTACTTCACAAACAAAAAAAAAGAAAGGCATGTTTTTAAATAAAGGAAACCTTATGTCTCTTCAAAGTTCTTTTTTTTCCCCTCTGCGGCTTCAAAAATAGAGTAAACTGCCGTACTCTTGATATTTTGCACCGTGATATTTGATTGCCAGTCTGTGCAGTGAAGGTGCAGGGGAGAGGGGCCTGTCTGGCCCAGTGAAATGGTGCTCTGTGTGTGTGTGGGTCTCTGTGTGCGCACGTGTCTGTTTGAAAGATATCAGAGGCCTTGAGCTCTCTGTTTTGGGGAAGTGGTGTGCATGGGCAGCTAATAGAGTGAGTGAAAGAGAGAGAGGGAGAGAGAGAGAGGGAGAGAGAGAGGGAGAGAGAGGGAGAGAGAGAGGGAGAGAGAGGGAGAGAGAGACTGCTGATGGGCAAACTCCTTCCATCTCCGCCTCCCCATCGCCATGACAGCTCCCTTCCCTTTGTTCTCTCCCTCCCTCCCTTCCTCTCTCGTTCTTTCCCTCCCTTTCTTCCCACTCTCCTCCGCGGACCGCTCTCTACCGGGGATTCGTGACAAGTTTTTGTGGGATGATCAAACGCGGCGGTGGCACCTGATTAGGGTGTAGCGTGTGTTTACAGATGCGTTCGCCCCGGACCCCCCCCCCCTCCCGACAACAGAGGGAGACACCACACCCCTCCCTAACCCCCCCCCACATCACCCCCCCCCCCAACTAATTAAATTTGCACCTGGGATACCAGCTGTGACGGCCTCGAGAGGACTGATATTTATTTATGTCATTCCATACATACTTACGGTGACATTTATGGGAGCTGACCGTTGCCAGGGCGTCAAACCTTTGTGTGTGTGTACCCCTCCCCCCCCCCCATTATTATGGGAGTTGCCATGGTTATGAGAGGGAAAACAAACCCTGGCCTGTGATGTCTGGGTCGGGGCAGAGGTGTGTTGACTCGCGCCTGTCGTGTGTTCGGATGAGCCCGAGACGAGCAGGGGTCATCGAGGTGGACTCTCAGGTGTGAACTCGACTGCTCATCCCAAAGCTTTATTTCATCCCTCGTGACCGGTGTTACTGTGTTAGACAAACATATTTTAGCTTGACATTTTTTGGGCTATTTTATGTCCAAAGTGTTGCTGCTGGTTTAGGTCTGTAGGCATAGCGGGCGGGTGGGTTTTATTTGTAGTGTCTGTGCAGATTCCTGGTGGGTAATTTATGGTATGTTGCTTTAGGTTACAGTAGCTGCCATTTGGCTCCTTTAATGATCAATCATCAGCTGTGTGTATTATTCATTGGTGGAGTATTATTATTAATCTGTGTGTGTGTGTGTGTGTGTGCGCGTGCTGAGCTGTTTACCGCTCCTAGTGAGGTATGTTAGTCCTGTTTGCAGCATGTGGTCTGTCCTCATCTGTGTGTGTGTGTGTGTGTGTTTTGTGTGTGTGTGTGTGTGTGTGTGTGTGTGTAGTGCGTTGGGTGTAACCTCAGTGAGTGGGACATCACTCACCCTGCAGTACGCCACGGTGCTGTAATTTGTGGATCGCTCCTCTCACCCTGCTGGTTCCCAACAGCAACCCCCCCCCCCCCCCCCCCCCCCCACCACCACCACCACATGCCCAAGTTTCAAATTGACCGGGCCCGACCGCTGGTCATGCTGTATTACATAGGTTAGATGAAGTAATTATTTCTAGGCCACTGACTACAAGCAAGATTAATAGTTTTTGAAGCGGTCGTAATGGAGGCCTGACCCGGCGTGACATAAGCATTATTTCAGGCTCACCTCTGGGGCACAGCCAGCCCTGATTTACACCTCCGGCTCAGAGGAGGAAGAATGGAGGAAGAATGGAGGAAGACGGGTGGAGAGGTGGAGGGTAGGGGTTTGAGGAGCAGCTCGTGCTCTCTCTCTCCCTCTCTCCCTCCCTCTCTCTCTCTCCCCTCTCCCTCTCTCTCTCTCTCAGACCCATCTTCATCTCCATCAGAAAACAACAACATAAAAGAGAGAGATGAACGAGAGAAAGAAAGAGAAGGAGGGAGGAAGAGAGAGAGAGGGATTCTTTTCTTCATTTGTCTGTGTTGCTCTTTTAATCGAGTGTCAGGGGGTGCTGTAGGCCCCCTTCAGAAGGGGCCTGTGCTGGTTGTTTTCTTCAGGTTACTCCGGTGAACCTGTATTGGGCTTGTAGCCCTCCATTCTTCAGGAGTGAAAGGGCCTGCTTTGACATGGCGGAGCTGCTGAACCGTGCTAAACCGTGAAACCCATCCCACCTTCCATTTCCACATCTCTCCTTCAGTGCTCACACTTCCTTAGTTTGTTGTTGTTGTCTTTGTTGATGTTGTTGTTTGTTCCATCCCTCAGAAAGTTGTAGTCTCACACACACACACACACACCCACACCCGGGGGGGGGGGGGGGGACACACAGCTCTCTGACACACACACACACCCACACCCACACCCACACACACACACACACACACACACGTTGTGTTTGACTGCTTGGAGACGTGCATGCTGAAGGAGGCATGGTGGGCAGGAAGGGTGGGTGACCCCTTCTAACCCACTGGTAGACCTTGCTTGGCTCATATCGAGTCGACTCGGTTTGGCTCTGGCTCCCAGACATGCCAGCTGAGAGCCAGGGCCCTGGCAGGACGCTGATGGACTAGGACTGGTCCAAGGGCTATCGCTGTCGCCTATGGGCCCTGCTCTCTTGCTTCTGTTTCTCTTGGACACTCTTCATCCATCTCACTGTCTCCATACCCCCTCTTCTCTATCACTTTCTCTCTCTCTATCTCTCTCTCTCTCTCTCTCTCTCTCTCTCTCCTCCTCCACACCACAGATTATAAAACCACATGAACTGGAAGCTGTCACTAGGTGGCACTTGGACATCATAATTTTGGATATCTATCCTGTCTCTCTCTCTCTCTCTCCCTCCCTTTCTCTCCCCTCTACTTCTTTCCATTTCCCTCTCCTCCCTCTTTTTTTCTCTCTCTCCCTCTCCTCCCCTCCCTCTTCCTATGGGGCTAAGTACACATTAGATGTCAGGGTGTTGTATTTTATAGGGAAGTGGCTCAGTGTAATACACTCACCTCCGGTCCACCCCCCTACGCCCACCCCCCCCACCAGCTGTTAAACGCCCCCGAGCGCGACCTCGCCGGCTCCGCCCTGTTAAGCTCTCTGATTGGGTGTAATAATTAGCGGAATTGAACAGTAACCACAGCGATTCTGCCGTACAGCCCCCCCCCCCCCCCCCCCCCGCCTCTCTTCCTCTCCTTCCTCTTCCTCCAACTCCTGCGCTCGTCAACCGCCACCCAGAACGCTGGCCGCGCGTGTACGTGACCCAATCGGCGTTCCGATCCTCCGCTCTCTCCCCAAACAGGTTTCTTGGTCGCCGTCCCAGTGTGCATTGCAGCGATGCGGCCAGAATGTTTTCTCGCCGGCTTCACATTAACCTCCCCCTCTTCTCCTCTCGAGAGTGTGTGTGTGTGTGTGTGTGTGTGTGTGTGTGTGTGTGTGTGTGTGTGTGTGCGCGGGCTGTGCAGTCAAGTTGCCGTGCCGCCGCCAATTACATTTTCAAATGGGGTGGGTGTGCGAAACCTCGGCAGTGTTAATCTGTCACCGCTCAGGCTACTGGGAGGCAGAAAAAAAGACACGCAAAGAGGATTAAGTTATTCAATTCCTGGTAGAATATTTCTCTTTTGTTCGGAATGACTGAAAGAAAAATAAATAAAGTAGAAAAGGGTGGTTGTGGTGAGGGGAGTGTGGTGTGTGTGTGTGTGTTAGGGAGGGGGGGGGGCAGAGAAGAGAAGCAGATTCCTTCTGCTATGGGATTTTTTTTTTTGGGGATGGGTGGATTTGCCTAATGCCATTTAGGACAAGCTCTGGGTTCCTGGAATTGGGACGGAAATCATATAAACATCCACAAACGATCTCTGACCGGCAGTCTGGGTCTTAGATTAGGAAGATGAGACAGAAGCACCATGTTGTTGGAAAGGAATTGTGAAAGCTCTTCACCTATTGATCCTGTCTGCCTTGTTTTGAACAAATACAAATATACTTAATACCACACATCCATAGTAATCAAATTCATTATCTGACACATACTGCAAATATACATTTGATGTAGCAGCTATATGCTATTTAGTGTAGTTCTCCAAGCCTTCTTAGGAAGTCTTAACAGGCAGAGAGTGCCGACCGGTCTGTTGTGGACACTCTCTATGGAAAAGTAAAGATGTATTGTAGGCCATGTAACAGTACTCCTTCATTGGAAGTACACGCACATACACTTTTTGAACAGTATTCCTCAGAGAGGGAGTGTGTGTGTGTGTGTGTGTGTGTGTGTGTGTGTGTGTGTGTGTGTGTGTGTGTGTGTGAGAGAGAGAGAGAGAGAGAGAGAGAGAGAGAGAGAGAGAGAGAGTGAAAGAGGGGTAGCATTCACAGCAAAACAAATAAATAAATCAGAAGTGCTGTACAGCAGATATGTCCACTTGCCTAACTGTTATTAAATTGCTTGTTGTCAACGATTTTTTCTTTTCCTGAAACCACCACCCTACCTCCCCCTTCTCCATTTGTGAAAACAAAATGGCCAGGTACGTCGGCCAGGTACCTCCGCATCCACCTCCACCATTCAACCCACCTCCACCTCCACTTCCACCTCCACCTCCACCTCCCCTCCATCCCTCCATTGCCACGGTCAGCTGGGTGGCCTTAAGAGCGTGACCGCTTCTGGAGCTGGAATTTAACGCTCGGCCTGCATATTGATCTGCCCCGTGCTGCCCCGGTGGGGGGGTGGAGCTGGAGCCAGGGGTGAATGGGAGCTCGGGAGGTGGTGGTGGAGGAAGAGGAGCAGGACGAGGAGGAGGTGGTGGTGGTGGTTGTTATGTTGGACCAGGGAGTGCCAGTCCTCACCCCCCACCTCCCCTCCACCCCCTCTTCTCTCCCCCCCATCCCCACTGGCCCGGGGTCTGTCCTTGACACCACCCGTGGGGCCGGCCTGGAGGACGCCCGTGCTTCCTGCCCTAGCTGGCTGGGCTGCGGTGCACTGTGCTGAGCAGAGCAGTGGGCTGGACCTGCACTGGCCTGGGACTAGGGCCAGGGCTGACGTTGGCCTCCCTGTGGACAGCCTGCACTTTGCACGGTGATATTGATTTTTTTTTTGTGATGGTGGAGGGTGTGCGTGCGCGTGTGTGTCTGTGTGTGTGTGTGTGTGTGTGTGTGTGTAGAGAGGGCAGCAGTGTCGTGGCTACTAACTGGGGGTAGCTCTCAGGAGGTAGTGACTTCTCCTTGACTGTGCCCCAGGACGCTGGGAACCGCCACACACACACACACACACACACACACACACACACACACACACACACACACCCTTACCCTTGCACCCCTGCCTCTCACCTCCACCAAAAACCTGCTAATCACAGTCTTTCAATCAACACCCCCCTCTCACTCTCCATCCCTCTCTCCCCCTCCATCTCTCTCACACTTTCACAACAAATCGGCCGGTGTCCGGATGCCTCAGGGACGCCGTGTCAGTGTTAAAACACTTTATTCCAAGCGTAAAATGGCTGACCTCATAAAAACAAGCCAGGCTCTCACGTTGTAATTTGAAGGTGAAAACTAAAAAGCCCCCTTCTCTTTATCGACATAATCCTAATGGAAATGTTATAGCGCACTCAAAAGAAAATAACAATTAAAGCAGGAAGGGAAAAGTCTCGCACCCCATGCAATCTTTATTTATTAATTTACTCGGAAAGGTGAAAAACCGACATGCCGTTATGTTTTTTTCTGGGAGCCATTTTGACTTTGGCCTTTCTTCTCTCCCCCTCGCGTCTCTCAGTGGAGCTGACATGCTAAAGGTCACGGAAACATCTTTTTCTCCTTTGAGGTGTGGATGAGTGTGAAATAGATGTCGACACCACGGACACACTGAAAAGCACTTAAAGGGCCGTGCCAACCTGTCAGTGCAGTCGCTCTCTCTCTCTATCTCTCTCTCTCTATCTCTCTCTCTCTATCCCTCTCTCTCTCTATCCCTCTCTCTCTCTCAGTCTGTCAGTGTCTCCTTACCCCTAGGTGCGTTTGTAAATACTTTCGGATGATTGATCTGGAAAATCATGGCCTTTCACTCTTGCACACTTTGGTCGAGGAGGTTACACCTGCTGATGTCCGTTAAAAAGAGTGTATTTTATGAGAGAGTGAGTGTGTGTGTGTGAGTGAGCGTGTGTGTGTGTGTGTGTGAGTGAGTGGACTTGTGTATGTGTGTACGTGTGTGTGTGTGTGTGTGTGTGTGTGTGTGTGTGTGTGTGTGTGTGTGTGTGTGTGTGTGTGTGTGTGTGTGTGCAAATGTGTGTGTGTGTGTGTGTGTGTGTGTGTGCAAGTGTGTGTGTGTGTGTGTGTGTGCATGAAAGAGCGATCGAAGGAGTAAATGGAGACATGTAGGTGCGTGCTAAGTGAGTGACCATGTCAGGTGTGTGGTGACTTTGTCAGTCTCCTGTATGAGTATGTGTCTTTGTGTTACTTTAATGGGAAGTCGTGTCAAGCAATGTGCCTGCTTTTGTGCAGTTGCAAAACTGGCCACACTGTCTCTGTGTTTATAACGTGTGTTTACACATTCCTGTCATTATAGAGTTTGTTTTTATATGTCTGTGTGTTTGCATTTTGCTGTGTTGTGTAACTAAAGTTAGCGTGTCAGTGTGAGTGAGCGAGTGAGCGAGCGAGTGAGTGTGTGTGTGTGTGTCCGTGTGCCCGAGCATGTGTGTACTGTATGTGTGTTTTTGTTGCTAATGCGTGGGACTAATTAATGATTCATGGCAGGGTTCCTGCAGCGCCTGTAATGTGATTAGAGCTGCTCTCGGAACAGGCCATGACAGGTCTTCAGTGCGCCAGCCCTTGAAATTACTCACCACATGTTCTCATAGATGGATGGACGCTTTTTAATATTAATGACCCCACCCTCCCCTGACCTGCTGTTAAGTGAAATGAACAATGTCCCCCTTCAGACTGCAACAACAATTAGACAGGGAGCACAAGCAGTCCGGCCATTTTTCATCACCTGTATACGTGTGGGCATGTGTGTGAGTGTGGGTTGCTCGGTCTCTGTGTATGTGTGTGTGTGTGTGTGTGAGAGAGGGTGTAGGTGTGTGTGTGAGGATGAGTGTGTTTGCAAACTCCAACACCCCTGTCAAACAGCTTGTCAGCTCCCTAACTATAAACCGCTATAAACGGATCAAGACAGCAAAGTTCAAAAGTCGCGCGCTCCCATTCACGATGAGGGCAAGCCCGGCTAAGAAGACCTCACCTATCATCTCCACAACCCACACACACACACACAAACACACACACTCTCTCTCTCTCTCTCTCTCTCTCTCTCTGTCTGTCTGTTTATCTCTGTGGTTTTATTAATCACAATACTGACTGCTGGACAGCCCCCCCCCCCCACACACACTCTCACCCTCATTAAGGTAGAGGCGAGCTGGACCGTTCTCACCGCCCTGTAAATATGCACAGGCAGGCCCCCCGCCAGGGTTACTCATTACATCCCATTACTGCAGGCCGGGCCTGTTGGCCTGTCTCAGGTCAGTGCTCCCTGCCCCTCATCCCTCTGTCCCCCTGTCACTTATTCATCCAGGCCCTGCTCTGGGAACTGTGTCCGGCCCCCGGAGGAGTGCAGGACCGCAGTTAGCCATTGATGAAGTTCCGCTTAAACGCCTCTCCCAGGGGCGATGGCTGGAGGTGGGATGGTAAAGCAGCTGAAAGGTGTTTAGGTGGCGGTTTTTAGTGTGTTTGTTTTAGAGTGGGCAGCTAGGTGAACATGTGATTGAGTTTATAGATTTGTACAAAAACAACTTGCTTCTGCTTCTGCTTCTGCTGCTGCTTCTGTGTGCGTGCGTGCGTGCGTGCGTGCGTGCGTGTGTGTGTGCGTGTGTGTGGTTGAGTGTCCGCTGCGTCTGGAGTTGGGCCGGGCCAGTTGATGTGTCCTGGCACCTGAGTGCGGTGTTCTCTCGCCGGCGCTCGATCCGCTCACAAGCCCCGAGCATGAGGTACGTGCTGTAGGCATCCCCAGCTGTTTGCTCAGGTGTGTGAGTCTTATCCGCCATCACCACCACCACCACCCCCTCTCCCACACACACACACACACACACACACACACACACACACACACTTCCACACACATACGTTTACACTCTCACACATAAGTGGAGATTGCTCACTCACGCACTCGTTCACTAACATACACGTTCTGTGTGCACGCACATGCTCTCACATTCTCACACACACTGTCCTTTTATTCACATACATGAAAACACACACACACACACACACACACACACGCACAGACGGACATTCCCTCTACCGTCCCGTCCTGACCACACTCTCCTCTCACATTCTGCCGCTGGGTGCCAAATGAGAGCGGGCGGAATAGTGTTTGATGTGGCCCTGTAGCTCGCCCTGTTTCAGTCTGATCTTCAACAGGAGACTTGTCAAAGTGTTTGATTCACCGCCCCAACCACCTCCTCATACTCCACCACCACCACCACCACCACCGCCACCGCCGCCACCACCACCAACTCACTCGCTGTGCGGCGAGGAGGGTTTGAGGAGCTCTGGTTTTGGAAGCAGGTGTCACACAAGCACCAATAGTTTGCTCTCCAAACAGCCTGCTCTATTACGCGTCTGCGTCTTAATGCGTCATTCTTCACCTTCTCGTTTCCTTCCTTCCTTCCTTCCTTTTGGCCCGTCTTTCTTTGCGCCCTCCGCGTCTCCCAGGCAACGGCCGCTTGTGTCATCATGCTACCCCCGTTTATGCGTTTTGGAGGAGTTTGGAGATTTTCTGAAAAGGCATGCGTCTTCCTGCTTTCACTGGGAAGGGCTTGATTCACATGAAGGGATATTGATGCAAGAGTCGAGACCAACACACAAATCTAGTGGGATTTCACCAATCCATACATCCAACATTGAATTTACAGTTTCCTCAGAGACAGGGCCCATTATACATATGTTGCAGTATGGCTATAGACTCACCCTGCAGTCTGCCCAGCATCTGTTTAAATTGCATGGGTGTTGGCTCTTTACTTTGTTTATTGTGTAATTCACACTTTTTCCGTGGGGTGGGTGTGCAGGCAGAGGTCTGCGCCTCAAACCCAGAACCACCCAGAAGCTTAGCGTCTTTACGTCCCTGGCTTGATGTGAGTTATGATGACCTAAAGGCCTAACATCAATCAGGTATGGGGCAGCTCCTTAAGTGCCCCTGGAAAAGACCTTCTGATTGATACTCTTATTGACACAGGCCCACTTAAGCATTATTATATCCAATATGTTATTCGTGGTCCACCATCTGCTCCAGCACATAATCCAGTCAGCTCTGAGCAAGGCAAGAGATTAGAAAAAAAAAGGAAAGAAAAGAACAACAGTAAGAAGAACAAACAAGAACAACAACACGTACGGCGACAACAGCTCGAGAAGATAAGTGGAGAACGCCTGGCACCACTAGAGAGAAGTGTGTGTGAGTGTGTGTGTGTGTGTGATTATTCCGATGACAAATCCTGTTATTTTTGCCATGTGGAAAAGCAGGCAGTGTATTTGGGCATGTGTGTGTGTGTGTGTTTGCGAGTGTGTGTGTACTGTGTGAGTGTGTGTGTGTGTGTGTGTGTGTCTTTTCCCTCTCTTGTTGTTTTGCTCTTAGCGGCTGCCTGTGATACTGGGGCAGCCCATCTAGTGAGTGGAGCTGGGGCTTGTCTCCGCTTTTTTAGTGGAATTTCTGAGCGGCTTGATGTATTTGACATGTGCGTGACAGGCTGTGGATGTGGAACAGCAGCAGTGTGCCTGCCTGAGCACACTGCACTATCTGGCCCAGCTGTGTGTGTGTGTGTGTGTGTGTGTATGTGTGTGTGTGTGTGTGTGTGTGTGTGTGTGTGTGTGTGTGCGCGTATGTGAACATATGTGTATAGCCTATGTGTGAGACTGCTGGTTGGTTCTCTCTGACGATGCATGCTCAGCTGCTCTGATGTAGTCACCTACGCACACATACAGTCTTTCTCTAAACACACACACACACAGGGAGAGACACTATTTCACACATAAACACAAACAAGCTCAGGGAAACACACGCAGACACAAACAAACATTATTTAAATCAGCAGTCCTATCTACATTCCTCTCCCACACACACACGTTCACTTTCACCGACTGTGGTATAATATCCTGACTTTCTGTCATGAGCTGGAATCTGGCACCAGCGATGTGTGTGTGTGTGTGTCAGGCTGTCAGGTTTTTCCTCTCCTTTCCTCTCCTCTCCTCTCCTCTCCTCCTCCTCCTCCTCCTCTTCCTCTTGGCCCCTGTGCCATGCGTGGAGAGGCACGGTGACTGGCCATGAATACTGCATGTTGTTTTGTTTCGTGGATCTCAGCTGTCTGCCGACAGCGGAGCTCATTCCTGCTCGCGCACATCCAATCGGGCCCCGACTTAAAAGGCCCCCGCGCGTGCGGGCCCCAACTAGAAGCAGGTGGTGGGCTTTATCTCACTGCCTTGCCTCTCGGAGTGTCTTGGCTCCCAGGAACACGGTCGCAGAGCCACGGGGATAATTCACAAACACGGACCATACGGCTACGTGTCCTCGACTCTTGAGGAAGGACGTGATCCTTTCTGCCTTGCCCTCCTCGCCAGAACGGCTCACTTTAATGTTATTAACAGGACATTTTATTTTGCCTTAAAAGTCAGGACATATTTTGGCTGTGGTCTCAAACGTCAGACACCCCCCCCCCCCCCCCCCCCCCCCACCCCCCACTCCTGGTCCCTTGGTCTTTCTGGAAAATGAAACGGTCCCCACATGAGATCTCTGGCATTATTAGCCCGTGCAGAAATGTGAGACGCGCGTAGTAAATGTCGGGGAATATATATGAGGCCGGCTCCCCTTTAACGCCCAGAGCGAGCGAGTGGCCCTGCGCAGGGGCAGTGGCTCTGACGGGAGGGCGCCGGCAACAGCCCTGTTACCCAGCCCACCTGCGGTCTGGTGGGAGAGTGGGGCGCTGGGGCTGGACAGGGTCAGCGCTGCTGTTCTCCCCCCCCCTCCACCCTTCTCTAACCATGTACCCGCTCCATCCACCCACCCCACCCGCTCCATCCACCACCCCACCGTCCCTGGGCTCCACACCTGTAGAGAATGAGTAAAAGACGGATGCAGACTCTACAGGGGGGTGGAGGTTGGTTGGTTGCTGTGTGTGTGTGTGTGTGTGTGTGTGTGTGTGTGTGTGTGTAGGGGACGGGGGTGGGGTGTTGTGGGGGCGTGGACAGGGGGTCGTAGGGAGGACTGGTGCTCACTTGTGAAATTTATTTGGGTATCGGCGTTTTACACTGGTTGCCGTTGGATTTACAGGTGGGGCTGGAATGTGGCCCAATGAAAGGCGCTTTGATCCGTCCAGCAGGTTGCGTTTTACTGAGGGGGCTTAGTACGACACAGGGCATCTTTTATAAGGGCTTGAGGAGCCCTCACCACAGACTCCAGAAATCATAAAAATCCAAGACCACAATGAAGAAGGCCACGGCTTACCTGTTTTTACAAAATCACAAAGGGTGCCAGGCCTAATCATGAAATATCCATGGACTACACGCCAGTATGCCATTTCACCCAGACAAGTGCATACTTTTCACACTGTATATTATCCAGTATCCTCTTCTGCATGAAAGTGAAGTTTTGGTGTATAATGTTTGATATATATATATATATAGGCTTGTAGTGAGTAGTTAATATACAGTCTGTAATACTCTGTAAATAATCTCCAACCACAGACTGTACAGCACACATATTCTACAGTTGTGAACAGCCTTGTATAACATTACCAACTTAACATTACCTCAAATGTAACCAAGATCCACGCACAGCCTGGTTAGGTTAACATTACCTCACTTTACCTTAGTGTAGTAACAGTCATACTCACTTTCGTATAAGTGGTAATGGGAACTGTGTGGTCTGACTGAGCTGTTTGTTTACTCTCTCTCTCTCTCTCTCTCTTTCTCTCTCTCTCTTTCTCTCTTTCTCTTTCTGTGTCCCCCCATCCCAGAGGCGTAGGCTCCTCCAGGAGCTGGGGGACCAGAGGATCCCCTTCCTCTCGCCCTCTGACCCTGGCTTCCAGCAGCTGGTGAGTCATCCACACTTCTAGAGGAATCAAGAATGAATAACATTTTACATACATGAATAATGAATAAAAAAAAAATAATAAAAAAAAAAGAGTATATATACTTATACTTACTTAATGAGCAAAAAAAAATGAGCAATGGAATTATATCATTAACTTGAATAAGCTAATAAATTGTAAGTTGGCCAGAATTTTCACGTTATGTTGCAGTACATTTGTGTGCAGTATGTCAGGTATATTGTTGTTATCAGTGAAACATGCAATAACAATGCTATCTTCAATATCTCTTCACTACTGTATCTTATCTCTCTATAATGGAGAGTTTGCTGGCTGAGCTTCTTTCCCATGTGAGG
The DNA here is from genome assembly GCF_018492685.1 of Alosa sapidissima. Lineage (NCBI taxonomy): Eukaryota > Metazoa > Chordata > Actinopteri > Clupeiformes > Clupeidae > Alosa > Alosa sapidissima. The sequence goes on from NC_055970.1 coordinate 7,429,421, forward strand.
GGATAGAGAGTGTGTTCAATCCAAATAAACATATCTAATGCTAAGTGACAGTTTACTTGTAACTTCTACCATAAACTGTAATGTACTCAAAAAGAAATG
>NC_055970.1:7437219-7447219 GCF_018492685.1 Alosa sapidissima
TTCATGGCTCTTTCTCAGAAGGTGCTGACTATCTAGTCCCTGCTGAATAATTGAGCTTGCCCGCACTTGATGTGGTTGCAGCTCTCTGCTTATGTGTGGCAATTGATGGCAGTTAATGAAAGAGTTTTCTGTCTCGTAGGCGTTGTGCTAATGGGGTCTGTAATTGTGTTGCTGTATCGGGGGTAGGTGAATCTGGAACGTGGTTGTCATTAGACACTACCTTTGCTGCTATGCGGTCTCCAACTTTGAAGCGAGAACATGCATGTGTTCTTACTCAATGAATAAAATATGTGCCATATGTTTTATCTCGATCTGTCTGTGTGTGTGTGTGTGTGTGTGGGTGTGTGTGTGCGTGTGTGTGTATGTATATACAGCAGTGTATTGACCGCGTGTCAGTCCCAAGCCATAACTAAGTGTAGTTTCTGTCCTAATGACACTCCTTGTCCTTGTTTATTTCATGATCTGATTGAACTGCTTATGATTATGACGGTGATGATGATTATGGTGATGATGGTGATAATGATGAAGAAAAACAGAAGTGAACCTCTATCCCTCTCTGTGAGGTGAAAGATGGGGTCTTTCTGTTGAAAAACTGCAGGGGGCACTGTTGCACCAGCATAGTGCCTGGGTCTCCTCTCTCTCCGTCTCTCTCTTTCGTCTCCTTCTCTCTCTCTCTCTATCTCTCTCTCTTTCTGTGCTCTGTGTCTCTCGGCTCTCCGGCTGCAAAGCCCACCTGAGTGCCACTGAGGCTGAGCAGTAATCACATCTAATGCGCTGCCGGAGCTAAGCAGAGCCCAGCCCAGCTGCAGTGTGTGTGTGTGTGTGTGTGTGTGTGTGTGTGTGTGTGTCTTTGCCACCACTCTCAGATGAAGTGTGTGATTTGAAGCTGGATTTAGAGGTGAGCTCGAGTGAGACACGCTGAAGAGCTCTGCAGTGAGAGAGCCATCACTCCCTCCTCTGATCTGCTCCAACCAGAGCCACGGCACAGCACAGCACACACGCGCTCCACTGCCCCATTCCAGCACACCCAACAGTGTGTGTGTGTGTGTGTGTGTGTGTGTGTGTGTGTGTGTGTGTGTGTGTGTGTGTGTGTGTGTGTCGGTTAGTGAGTGTTTATTATTTTGTGTATTGTGTGTGTGTGTTTGTTTGCGGGTGGCAATTTATCCTTTGATCACACACAAATAAACAGGAACAATATCATAAAAGACAAAAATAAAATCTGAGCAATAATCATATTTGCATAATTTGCGCTACACAGATGCTGTGTTATCAAGGAAAAATCATCAGGTTTTCCTTTCATAATTTTCCTAGTCTTCCTTTCATAATTTTAATTAAATGTAACTTTTTAAAGCCTTTTATGTAATTTTTTAATAATTTCTAAAAATCTTTTTGTCTGTCTTTGAAAATAAGGATGAAGCCCTGGTTGGTCTGCGGAACAGCAGCTGCCAAAAACATATCTTTGTTAAAAAAAAGATAATAAAGATAAAATATATCTTTGTTAAAAATAAAGGCACATTGTCCTCCTGATCACATCCAAAGCAGTGGTACTCACTTTGAAAATGTACACAATGATTAAAAACATTCATTATTATTAGCCAAATCACAATGTCATTAAATTTTTTTATTTTATTTTATTTTATTTTAAAAATGATTACATGATTACATCATTAAAAAACTAATGTAAATAAATTACATACATAGCTAACCTTGAAAATTTACCACTTAAATGTGGTTGAATAAAGTAGGTCATAAAATACTTTTTCCCATCTTAACATCTCTTTGTGTGTTTTTAATGTTCATATGCATCATGTTCAATCACCATATGCATTTTAACATGCTGGTATGTACATGTACAGTACATGGACATGTAAGTGGTTATCCTTGCATTAAACTCACCATACACGACACCGCAACACGGGCAAAGCTCATTTCAGTGCACATATGAAATCATCAGTCGTACACACACTAAAGACCCACACTCGCCAGAGCGCCTCGTACTTCATTTATGAACGCATTCGCCGTTGACAAACGGATGAGTGGAGAGAGGAGAAATGCCCCCCCCATGTTTCTCCTCCGTGTATCGTGCTGTGTTTCCCCATAGCCGTGGTAATAATGAGGGGGGCCGGTGACGGCTTGTGTTCTCCTTGTCGCTCGTCAGGGTCGTGGTGGCGGCGCTCTGATATGGGATGGGATGGGATGGGATGGCCTGTGTGTTTGACTGGAGCGTAAGCTGCCGGTGTTAAGTGTATTCCAGGAGCTGCTGTTTATTGATGGCGCTGCCTTTCCCCAGGGCCCAGTCAGACTCCGCTCCTCAGCTCGGCCCGTTGTGATGCAAATGCTGAACCTTCCATTTGAATGACATCCTGATAAAAACACGTCCACTGCTTTACCCCCTCTCTCTTTCTCTCTCTCTCCCTCTCTCTCTCTCCCTCTCTCCCTCTCTCCCTCTCTCCCTCTCCTCCCTGTCTCTCGCGCACTGTTTTTTTTTTCTTTCTTTCTTTCTCTCTCTCTGCTTCTACTCTGTTCTTCCTCCTCTTCATCAAGCTCTTTTCCCTCTGAAACAGTTGCCTTCCCCACTGATGCGTAGTGTTGTAGAGAGATGGGAGAAAGAGAGAGAGAGAGAGAGGGGAGAGAGATGACATGTGAGAGAAGGCTATTCAAATGACTTCCTATCCGGATGCGAAGGCATCAGAGGAGAAAGGTAGTGTGTGATCAGACGTCAGGGGTGGAGATGTGAAACAGATGTGTGTGGTTGTCTCTCTCTCTCTCTCTGTGTGTGTGTGTGTGTGTGTGTGTGTGTGTGTGTCACACCCCTGTATGGGGTTGCAGCTTGTCTGAGACCAGTTCTTGTGTGAGTTCAAGTCTGACACTTTTGCCAGCATAGGTGGTGTGTTTTGTGTGTGTGCTATATTGTTTATATTTGATGTGTGTTTGTGAATTTAAGGCTCTCTACTGCCATGTGTGTGTGTGTGTGTATGAACTGGGTGTTTTGAAAGGGTATGGGGTGTGTGTGTGAGGCGCTCCCAGCTCACCCCAGCGGTGGAGAAAGCTCAGCCCAGGGGCCAGAGCACAGGGTGGTGGTGGAGCCCTACTCCCCACCCCACCACACCCCACCTCCAACCGTTTCTCCCTCTCACTCCCCCAGGACTGGCTATCTTGCATATCAGACAAAAGTGACATTTCTCTAAAACCTCCCAACAATGAGAGGCTTCCGCCCAGGCTGACAACACAAAAAAAGGAAGATAGTCAGGCATATGCAGAATATTTTAAATACCGCTGTGGCATTTTTAAAAAATCTTCCCCCGTCTTTTAATCTTTCATTTTTTCTCCTATTTTGTGTGCGTGTGTGTGTGCGTGTGTGTGTGTGTGTGTGTGTGTGTGTGTGTGTGTGTGTGTGTGTGTGTGTGTGTGTGTGTGTGTGAGAAAGAGAGAGAGAGAGGGGGACAGAATATTAAAAGAGTGAGAGTGAGAGAACAGAGAAAGGGGGAGAGATGGCTCCTTTTTTCTCTGTGCATTCTGGTGATGCTAATATATGCACTCACTGTGACTTTAATTGATTTACCAGTCTGGCTTGCACTCCACAGCTTTTTTCACTAATTTGTCATCTTTTTTTCTTCCGCTGACTTCTGTGGCTGCTTGTAGCATGACTTCAAAAGTCACGACAATGCAAAGAGATCTCCAGTTTTCTCTCTTACACTCTCTCTCTGTCTCTCTCTGTCTCTCTCTCTCTCTCTCTCTCTCTCTCTCTCTCTTTCCTCTATACACTCATCTGACAGCAGGGCTGATGCTGGTCCATGCAGATGAAAATTATTTCAGAGAGCAGGAACAAAACAAAAAAAAGAATACTGCACTCAGTTTAAAATCATTGGTAAACTTGAGCGTCTTTTTGTCATCTCGAGCACTCACTAAACAGCAAAGGGTACTCAAGTCATGTTGTGCCAGGTAACAGGAGACATTCTTGTCAGTCTTTTGGGTACACATACATTTTTGTCGTATGAGAAGGTGGTTTGTGTGCCTGCCTGAGGTCTGAATTACAGTCGGTCTTTGTATGTGTGTGTGAGTGTGTGTGTGTGTGTATATGTGTGCTATGTATGGATGTCTTTATATGTGTGTGTGTGTGTGTATGTGTGTGGGGACATACCCACTGACCATTTCATCTTCTATTGCTGTCTAATGGAGGTCCTCAGAAACAATATCTGGTGCACGGGTGGGAGGCTGGCTGGCTAGGTGGGGGGCAGAGCTATGCAATCACACACAAGCTGTGGAGGTTGCCATCGATAGCTGATTAGGTTATTGACCTAGCCAAGGAAGGGCACGTTTGTGTCTCTTGTGTGTATGTGTTTGCGTGTGTGCGTGTGTGCGTGTGCGTGTGCGTGTGTGTGTGTGTGTGTGTGTGTGTGTGTGTGTGTGTGTGTGTGTGTGTGTGTGTGTGTGTGTGTATGTGTCAGCACAGGGGAGAGTTGCAGACAGAGAGAAAGAGAGGGAGAGGGAAGGAGGAGGGGGTCAATGTAAATGTTATTGCAGCGTGAGCTCATTTGATCAAACCCCTGGAAAGGTTAAGTGAATCCAATCTGGTTTTGTATGGCAGAGTGCAGACACAGGCGGAGAGAGAGAGAGAGAGAGAGAGAGAGAGAGAGAGAGAGAGAGAGAGAGAGAGAGAGAGAGAGAGTGAGAAGAGAGAGAGAGAGAGAGAGAGAGAGAGAGAGAGAGAGGGAGAGAGAGAGAGAGAGAATGGATTATCATATTGGCGATGAAATAGTGGCCCTCCCTCGGACAGTTTACCCCTGCCTGTAATGCGTTTAGACAGCAATTGGCCTTAATACCCTTTATTGACTTCACAGGGTTAGAGCCAAGAATCTAATTATTAAAGTGTATCAATTTCATTGGAGTTTAGAGTTGCTCTGCTCATATAATTATTTTAAGGTCAGGAGGGCCAATTAATCCCTATCCACTTATTTGATGGGTTTGTAAAACATTATAAATGTTATGGTTTCTGTTGTGCATTTCACCATAAATAATTTTTCAAGCCAAAGCCTTATTTGTTAGGATAAGATGGAGAAGAAGAAAGCTAGAAGCACCGTAGGGAGAGACAAATCGGGCTTGGCTTTAGAGAAAGAGGCTGAAAGGGAAAGGAAGAGCGGGAGTTGCTCATGTTGGGACATCGTTTCTCTGTGTTTCGCTCCCATACATCATAGGCAGACGAGGACAACAATTTAGCAAACACATGTAGGCAAAAGCATTCATGCCAGATTAAAAGTATGTGTTGTGTAAATAGGAGTATAAATTGTACACTGCATTTTTTTTTTTATTGAAAATGATTGAGCTCCTTTCAAATATTTGCGTGTTTTTTTATGTTGTTTTTTTTTTGTGGGTCACATTGATATATGAGTGTTTTTCCCTTTTCTTGAGTATACAGTATGTCATTTTTCTGTGAGCGCCTTTTTGTATGGCCTGATTTGCATGTGTTTGTTTGTGTGTGTGTGTGTGTGTGTGTGTAAATGTAAATCCAGCCAAAAAATCTTGCACTCTACAAAACGCCATCCAATACTGTCAGTCTCCAGCAGCAACACACACACACACACACACACACACACACAAACAGAGACACAGTGAAAGCTCCCAGTCTTATCTGAACACATGAAATAGCAGTTTAATCCCAAGGTTAATTATTGCTGGGCTTGTTTACCTCCAGCTCTATATTAGCTTGTTCCGTTCAAACCCATTTAGACAAGTGTATGCAGAAAAGAAATTACTTCAAGATTATTGTTATTATTCATTTAAAGAGGAAAATATGGGACAGATAATGCATTTTTACACACAGAGTCTGCTTCTGTTTCGGAAATATATTAACAAAAGCAAGAGTGAGAGAAAGAGGGAGAAGGAGAAGAAAAGAAAGAGAGAGAGAGAGAGGAGGATTGGTGGAGAAATAAATGTACAGTAGCATAAGTCACGGGCAAAAGGTATTTTGCAATTCTCTTTGAAGTACTTATTCAACAGGGTAAGCTGAATTTTGCGGCAGCGGCTGATAGTGTTCTGGGTAAATACTTAAACCCCTTGGGAGAATTTCACGCGGGGCAGATACGAGGCAGCCCGAGGAGAGCGTTTACGTTACCTGGAGCCGCTGCAGCCCCGTGGCTTTGTAGCCAGAGAGGCGCGACTCGTCCTGTCGCACCGCACGGTACCGCAGCGTTACAGTACCTCGCCGCGCTCCTCGCATTGTATCGCACTGCTCGGCGCTCTCGGCAGGCCTACAGAGGCTGGCCACTATCAGCTGTGACATCGCCCACACAAGTATAAATGAAAGAGTGAACACTTACACGCAATACATGAGTGTATGCAGCACTCAGAGTACAGAGTTCTGATAAAAATGCCATTGAATAAGCAGCTTACTGTGATTGCATGTTTGCAGCCATATTTGCATTCTTCGGTTTACTCTGCTGCATTGTTTTGTTCTCAGCACAGCTGAATGACCACATAGTGCAACTGCGATACCTTTCAGCAGATGTACATTCACAATGCCCACTGATCATAGTCCTGTCAAACACTTTAAAAGAGTTTATTTATTGCCCATAGGATATAAGAGTATATGAGATTACCAAAGCAAGGCCATACTTTTAAGCTGTCAGAAATAATTCAGTTTCAATCTTGGATATGGTTGCCAAATTTGGATATGGTTGCCATAGTTGCATACAGTATAATTTTCTTTAGTGTTTGAAAACAAGACATTTAAGGAAAACAAAACCACACACATTCATCAATACCTATTTTCTAAATTTTTATTCATCCTTCTTTTATCAGCATTTGTATTTGTAATTGTTATTAGTGCTTAATCACCTTAGGAACGTTTACCCACATTAAGACAGTGTGCCGTATCGACAGCAGGATGGGTAATTCGCTTTATTGTTCGGCTGCAAATGGCTGTGTTGACAGTGTTTTTTTTGCCTGTACCAGCAAGCGCCTTTGAAGTAGGGGGTTGTCTATTTTTCTTAGAAAACAAATGAGCACTTTGCAGCGACTGATCTGCCTCATCTGCTTAGCTCTCTTTCTCTCTCTCTCTCTCTGTCTCTCTCTCTGTTTCTCTATCTCTCTCTGTCTCTCTCTCTCTCTCTCTGTTTCTCTCTCATGCTCTCTACCCATCTCTCTTTTTTCTCTTACCCTGTCTCTGTCTCATTTTCTGGCTTTCTCTCTCTTTCTCTCTCTCGCTCTCTCTCTCTCTCTCTCTCTCTCTCACACACACACACACACACACACACACACACACACACACACACACACACACACACACACACACACATACAGACACATTGCCTAAAACACACAGACACACCTACACACACACCTCACACACATGGTTTACCTACACACGCGCGCAGCGCACACACACACACACACACACACACACACACACACACACACACACACACACACACACTGTGTCTCTGTATATATATATTTATTTATTTCACTCTCTGTTTTTCCCCTCTTCTGCCTGTGATCAGCAAGATAAGTCTTGAGAGTGGGGAGATAACATCCATTAGGCTGCTAAAGAGGAATTACAGGCCAGCTCAGATTAATCACTGCTGCCGCTAATCTCATTCTGTATGGATGAGGTTGCTGCAGGGCCCAGAAAACACGCGCACACACACACACACACACACACACACACACACACACACACACACACACACACACACACACACACACACACGTATACATACACATACACACACACACACATACACACACACACCTACAGACATGGTGTAGGCACATAGAAACACATATGTCCATACAAAAACAACTCTATTTCACACTTCTACTTTTCACACACACACACACACACACACACACACACACACACACACACACACACACATTTGTCTCCCCATCCCGGTGCTTGCCTTCCCCACTGCTGACAATAGGCATTAGCGTTAACTAATGCTCTGGCAGGGCACTGATTGTCTCCCTTTGATCCAGGTGTAATTGTTTATGTATGGCTCTCCTTGCTCCGAGGCAGGGGAGGACCGCTTCAGTGGGATGGAGACAGACTCCTCCACTGCTCTTCCCCACCCCAGGATGCAGGGAGGATTTTTGTTACCTTCCCTCCTTTGTTTGTGTGTGTGTTTGTTTGTTTGTTTGTTGTCCTCACCTTTATTCACCTTTTATGTCCTCACTTGTATCCCCCTTTTCTGACATGTATCTTTAGGCAGTCGAGACACATAGACTAGCACCTTAGAGATATCCTCTCCTTCACACCATTCTTTAACACACACACACACCACACCACACACACACACACACACACACACACACACACACACACACACCTTCTGCTGCCGCTCTTACACCTGCTCTCCTCCTCCTCCACTATCATGTGTTTTTTTTTTTCCTTTCTCCTCCCCTCTCTCGTTCCCGCCTTTCAATCTCGTCCTTTTAATTCTCCAAAGTCATCAGGGTAGCTATCGTGTTCTGCTTCTTAACCCAGTTAAGCCTGCGCCCAGAACAATGAGCTGCAGAATGGGGAGATCCAGTCGGGAAGGCACTGTAAAATTGTCTGATGCGCTTCAAAAATCGCAAAGAAAAGAAAGGAATTATGGAGAAGATGCTGCAGATAATTTGAGAGCTTTTTTTCAGGGGGTGTTGGAGGTGGAAAGGGTGGGGTGGTGGGGGGGGGGGGGGGGGGGTGTGATGGAGAAGGTGTGTTATCATAAAGAAGATAATAAAAGGGATTTTAAACTGTAGATAGAGAGAGAGAGAGAGAGAGAGAGAGAGAGAGAGAGAGAGAGAGAGAGAAAAGGTGAGAGGGTAAAATGAACAGAGGGACTGAGATGGACGAGTGCAGGAGGTGATGGGAGTGATGGAAGCACAGGGTGTGGACAGAGGAGGACTCTGGGTAAGAACTGAAGATGCTGCTGGTTACTGAAGCATGCTGGGAAGTTTCTGGCTCTGTTTTCTTTGTTTGTTTCTCTCTCTCGCTCTGACACACACACACACACACACACACACACACACACACACACACACACACACACACACACACACACACACACTCAGACACACTTTCTCTCTTTCTGCCTCAGCTGAAGTTATGTTCGGTGGAAGACTCACTGACTGAGATCAAGAAGGACGGCTGTGTTTGATAGTAAACACACAGGTACTCGGAGGGGAAGCGTTTCTCTGTGAAGCCTTTCTGATCTTCCTGCTTTGGTCTTTTTTGGGTGTGTTTGTGTGTTTTTCTGTTTTTGTGTTTGTGTGTATGTGTGTGTGTGTTTGTGTCCCCCCCCCCCCCTTTCCCCCTTCTATCTTCCCATCTTGTCTCACCTGGCTGAGACTGCTGACTGTGGCAGATCACTGGATGGATCTTGTGTGTGCGTGTGCGTGTGCGTGTTTGTCTGCAGTTAGTCTGTCACACACACACACACACACCCACACACCCCTAGTGCTGGCCTGTGTGTTGAGGGCTGACGTCATTGGATGATGGGGAATCAGGAGGATGGTGTGAGTGGGCACAGAGAGAGGGAGAGAAAAAGACTGATGGATAGAGTGAAGAAGACATGAAGAAAGAGAGGAGGCAGAGTAAGACATGGAGAGAGAGAGAGAGAGAGAGTGAGAGAGAGAGAGAGAGAGGAGAGAGAGAGAGAGAGTGTTCACTAGCTGAGATGTAGGACAGTGTCATTAACAGTAGGCCTCGTACGGTGCTCCTCTCCTCCCTTCCACCCCCCCCCACCCCCACCCCCCCTGTCATCTGTGGGGGACCATCCTGATATAGCTCTCATTAATCCTGATTTGGGACTAACAAGAGGGTCATGTTAGATCTAATAAATGGCTCTTTTATTTTCGGTATGGAGCCACCTCTGACGAACAGCCTGCCTTGCGCACACACACACACACACACACACACACACACACACACACACACACACTGTACGCCCTGTAGAGTGCGGCACGGGTAGGTGGGGAGCACCCTGAGCCTGACTACTGGTGTGCATTTTAAGCATGG
>NC_055970.1:7454859-7468516 GCF_018492685.1 Alosa sapidissima
GACGTCTCTCTGCCGGCCCCCTGTCACCCCTGTGACACACACACACACACAAACACACACACACTCACACACACACACGTGAGTGTCCCTCGGCCCTGGAGCTCTGGTGAGAGGCAGACGAGAGGCTCGCGGGTGGTCCCTCAGCTGTCTGTATTCATTACAGCACTCGACCCGCCATACTGCAGGCAGGTGGGCCAGACCTCTGCACCTCACCCACCATCATCTGCTGCGTCCGTGTGTGTGTGTGTGTGTGTGTGTGTGTGTGTGTGTGTGTGTGTGTGTGTGGTGTGTGTGTGTGTGTGTGTAGAGGGAGGGAGGAGAGCGGGACAGGATGTGTGTGTGCATCTGTGCATCTGTATACATGACTCGGTGTGTGTGTCGGTCGGGTGACGGTGTACTCGGGTGCATCTGTGTTTGTGTGGTTGGAGCTGTATTGGACCTTGTATATGGATATGGCTTTGTGTCTCTGCATCCATCTGTATGTAGCTCAGGACATAGCTGTGTGTGTGTGTGTGTTGTGTGTGTGGTGTGCGTGTGTGTGTGCGTGTGTGTGTGTGTGTGTGTGTGTGTGTGTGTGTGTGTGTGTGTGTGCACGTGCGTTATATAGCCGCTCAGCTACAATGGGCATAACAGTGCATTTGTGTGTGTGTTTGTGTGTATGTGCGTGTGTATGTGCGTGCAGCTACAGTGGTTTGTCCTTACGTAGAAGTGTGTTCAGGTGATAAGTGTTCCAACATAAATATGTGAACAGACGTATGTGTGAGATATCATTTCTTCAGATCCATAACATATGAATGCTTTAGCAATGGTACAGTATGTATACAGTATGTGTGAGATATCATTTCTTCTGATCCATAACATATGAATGCTATAGCTATGGTACAGTATGTATACAGCATGTGTGAGATATCATTTCTTCTGATCCATAACATATGAATGCTATTGCTATGGTACAGTATGTATACAGTATGTGTGAGATATCATTTCTTCTGATCCATAACATATGAATGCTATAGCAATGTTAGAGTATGTATACAGTATGTGTGAGATATCATTTCTTCTGATCCATAACATATGAATGCTATAGCAATGGTACAGTATGTATACAGTAAGTGTCCCTGTGCACCCATGCACTGAGCTGCCATGTCATATGCAAATTGCAGCACTGTAGGGGAGGTTGAGTTTGTGCGTGTGGGAGTGTCTTATTGTTTTAATTCCACTCTGCTTGCCCGTGTGACAGGTGAAAATTATTCACGCTTACGTGTCGTGTCCCAGGCACTTCCTTTGTGTGCATTTTCCCGACAAATCCCATGGAGAGACGTTCCTGTCAAGCCAGTCACCGCCAGAGCACACAATTAGAAACCTTCCTCTGTCTCTTTCACTCTCTCTCTTTCTCTCTCTCTCTCTCTCTCTCTCTCTCTCTCTCTCTCTCTCTCTCTCTCTCTCTCTCTCTCTGTCCCTTTTTCGCCCCTCAAAGTCAATTTGCACTTTCCAGAGAATTCTATTAGGCTCAAACCTGCAGCTCTTAATTACCATGCAGCATGTGGAGTGGGCAGACAAATGGAGGGCCTCGGTGTGGCTGTACGATGGCGGAGATACCTCGCTCTTCCCTCTCCCCCTGTACAAAGCCACGGCTTGGAAATGGGTCATCAATCCCAGAGTGATGAATGTCTTATGGAATAATGACTCTCTTATCACCCTCGGATTAGTGCAGATATTTGTAATTAGTGTACCCACACTACTCGCCATGGCTTCCGCCAACCTCATTGTCTCGTGTGTTGGTTCACGAGTTGAAATTGCATGCAAACTTTCTTTCGATTTTTTCCCTTGCTTTGTCGGGGGGGGGGGGTGGGGAGAGGGTATAGCGAGCCTTGGCTCCTTATTGTCTGCTGGATAATGTCCACCGGGCACCAAAAGCATACGGTCCTTTAATAAGGCCGAGAGGAGAAGAGAGGAGAGGAGAGGGGAGGAGAGGAGGGAAAGCTAAGCCATGCTAATCTCAGTGCCACAGGCTGCGTAGTGAGGTGCAGCACATGACCCAGGCAGGGAGCATAGCAGGGCACGCGGATGGGATATCCTTGATCCATTTGCCATTGAGAAGCTTATCTTGATGTACAGCAGGTAGGTGTCTGCGGAGGATGCTATTTGCTTGCGTGACTCATCAGCGCTCAGCGCCCACTCGTCATCGCTCGGAGCCACGATGAGCTCCGAGGCCTCGATGCGTACTTTGTGTGTCATGGAAGGTGGCCTGATCATTTCCCACCAGCCCTTTTATATCCTCCGTCACGTCTCGCTTGATCTGCTATTACTCACTGACTGCAAAAAACAGCGTCTGACGGCGTTCGCTCAGTCAAAAGTGAGGTCACCTGCAGGAAGAAAAGAAAGATGGCTGAGATTGAACCGAAGGCAGCTGATTCTGCGCGGACCATGCTGCTTGTCTGTTCGCTACGTGTGCTCCGGCACCTTAAAGAACTTACTGTGCTGACCGTAGCTCCAGTTTTCCCAACGTGGCCAAACATTTGAACATCTTCAGAATAAAAGTGCATGGCTACTACTGTAGCCTCCACCATACCCATCTCATTTACATACCCACACTACTACACTGACATTTACCACTGACCACTAGTAGCCTCTCCTGCTTATGGGAGAAGGTCAGTCTTTTTTTTTTCTTTTCAAAGGTCTATGCTATGTTCTTTTTCTTGTGTAGAAATACAAACGTGAAAATAGTGTATATGTGTTACACACACACACACACACTCACACCTGATGTGACAGTGTGAGATGTTTTCAGCCCGAGGTGAGGCTGTGGCTCTTTTGAGCGGCACTTCCACTGCTGTGCCCGTGAACCAGCAGCACTATTGATAGAGTGCACCGCATCGCTCCCCGGGTCAGATCGCTCAGCTCAGTCACATATCCACCAGCTTATCTGACATTTATTGGGTGCTAAAGAGCACTAAAGGTCACCCAGGGCCCAGTTAAGGCACATGACAAATGAACACATCACCCTCCTCTCGGGGCGGCCATTTTGTTGCTAGCTATCAATTTGGGCTGAAATTCCCAAAGTCGGCATTTCTTTCTTCCCCTCGCGGATCTATTATTTTGGCACCCAGGTAAACTTTCCTAATAAGAGAAAAAATAACAACACATATGTCTTAATTGTCAGGTTGGCAAGGGATACACAGCTAAATGCCAGAAACAGAGCAATGAGCAGGCAGTGTGCAATGGTGCAGTTTGGGAGAATGAGCCTTGGACTCTCTCTCTCTCTCTCTCTCTCTGCCTCTTTCTTTCTCACTCTTTCTCCTCTCTCTTTCTGTCTCTCCATCTCTATCTATATCTCTCTCTATCTATATCTCTATCTATCTCTCTCTCTCCCACTCTCCCTTTCTCTCTCCCTCTCTCTCTCTCTCCTTCTTCCCCGGTGCTAATTGGGAACTCCTGATGGCAGTGAGGCGTCTGCATCTGCTTGGCGGTGTGGTGCAGTGCGTGGTGGTGGTGGTGGTGGTGACGGTGCCGTGTGCCATAGCTGTACAGTAAGCGATGTGCGCTCAGGCCCTTTTGTGTCTGGCTCCTTTGGCTGGGTGAAGGATGTCTCCGCGCGCCTGGCTCCGACAGACTCTTAAGCAGATGCAGCCGGTGCTGGTAATGGCAGGTGATTATAAGTGGCGCGGATGCCAAGGTAATTAAACCCCTGGGCTGACAGCAGCATTTGGTGCACTGGCATCCTGGCATTAGGATCATTTTTTTTTTGCTTTGCGGGTGTGTGTGTGTGTGTTGTCACCTGTGAGGCCCTGCAGTGGCTGTGGAGACCACGGCTGTGATTTATTTTTAAAGCTGTGTATGCCGCGCGGTGTACACAGAATAGACTGAACTGAGCTCTTGGGCCTGTTCTTGCAGCACTCTACTTTCACATGAAGGTATGTCCAGAGGCTGTATGTGCTCCATATTGCTGTGTCTGCATGCGTGTGTGTGTGAACGTTTGTGTTTGTGTTTGTGTTAGTGTGTGTGTGTGTGTGTGTGTGTGTGTGTGTGTGTGTGTGTGTGTGTGTGTGTTAGTGTGTGTTTGTGTTAGTGTGTGTGTGTCTGTTTGTGATAGTGTGTGTGTTTGTGTGTGTGTGTGTGTGTGTGTGTGTGTGTGTGTGTGTGTGTGTGTGTGTGTGTGTGTGTGTGTTAGTGTTAGTGTGTGTGTATGAGTTAATAAATGTTTCAACATCTAGTCCACATTAAGTTTGTAATCTCTTAAGTAGTCTTAGTCAGCCACTAGTGCAGATGACTCTAGTAGTGTAGTGTAGACTCTGCTCAGCCTTATTGACTATGTCTGTCATAGTTACTGGAGTGGACAAAGGCATTAGTTGGAGCCAGTGCACCTCATGCTCTCGGTCATGTTCAAAAAGACAACAAAGCTGCAAATTAGTCCTTCCCACTTCCCAGTCACGTTCTCTCTGGATGCTTGGGCGAAAGAGGGGGACAAGGACAAGTCTCCATGGCGAGACACCGAGGTCATGCTTCCCCCAGCTGGTGAGGTGAGACGACAGCCAGTCCACCCCCCCCCCCCCCCCCCCCCCCCCCCAGGCCTCACCTGCACACGGCCACCTCTGTGCGAGCGAGCGAGTGAGAGCGAGCAGGCAGCGGGCGGGAGAGAGTCACGTAGCCAAACACCTGTGTGTTGAGGACCAGATTGAAATACCTGATTCTGTTTGAAAAACGAGTCAGGTTGTAATCATGCACACTGATTCATGTGATTGAGATGCTGTAAGCAGCTCTGTGGTTTTGCCAGGTGCGCTCAGACTTGGCACTGACTGCAACTTTTATATTGCTATTGTGTGTGTGTGTGTGTGTGTGTGTGTGTGTGTGGTGGGAGGAGTGATTGGTGTCGGTGTCAGTGTCAGTGTGTGTGACAAAGCGTTGCTTCTGCATATTTCTCAAGTCATTTGTCAGAGAGTGTTAAATCCTCCACTCTTATCAGTGTTGCATTTATGTAGCTACACTCTTGGCCAATTCTCACATGTCCCGACGTGTCACTCCTTGTCTCCGGGGCATGAAACTAAATACCTTACATGGCCTACAAGTCAAGAAGGGTGAAACCGCTCTTTCACTATCACTTAAAAGCTGTTGTCATATCGCTTTTTGAGACACAATTACACATCATAAGATCACTGTGTTGTTTGCTTTAAACAGAATATAATATGTTGTAAATACGCACCCCACTCACGGGTCATCCCCGTAGGCGCTTCTCTGGGGTCAGCAGTGGCCTGCATAACCATCTTGTCTCTTGTCTCTGTCTGTTGAGTCGAGCTGAGTTGAGTTGTTCTCATGCTTTGAGAAAAGAGTCATTTATTTTTTTTGAAAAAGGCAAATTAAATGGCACAATCTAAATGACATGAGATTGAACCTACCGTTAAGCACCCATTAAAACCTCTTCCCCATGATGTGTAGTAGCACACACACACACACACACACACACACACACATACGTTTGAAAATATAGTTAATAGCTCTATCAGTTGACACTTCAGAACATTATGTTCAAATGTATGTACACAATACACCAAGTGTTAACCTGCCTGGGGTGCACCTGATTCCGTAGCGATTGTGTTCGGAGGGGACTTTGATGGCGTTAATTATAGGCCAGTGGCATGAGATAAGAGCTTAGCCGGGCTTCATTATTTGTGCTTAAAAACGTGATTAAAATGTGAACAGAGAGCCTTGTACCGAGTCTTATGTGTCTTATCAACACACTCGAGCCAGCTCTAGTCATTGAAGATTGCGTTTGAGCTCAGAGTGTGTTTTTTTTTTTTTTTTTTTTGCCATGCGAGTCTGTGTGGGTTTTCATCTTTTACTTCCTGTTCCCGTGGACATGTCTCATTAGGAAAGTGATTCCTCTGTTGTTGTTGTGCCTAAAAGGAGGTCATTTGCTGTGCTTGTGAAACCGACTGCAAGAATGTCGCCCACTGTAGAGGCTCTTAAAGGAAGCGTTTGCCAATGTTTTTGCATGTTTTTTTCCCCCCTTCCTGGTCACAGGGTTGTTGTTGTATTGCTTTTGTCAGAAAGTTCAAAGAAGACATTTTTGTTTTGTCAATCTGTAGCCATTGTTATGACTGTGTTTTGTCTTCTTGTTTTTGCTAGCCGGTTAGTGTGCTCTGTTGTTGTCAGTCAGTGGCAAGGTTATGCTCTCTTGTGAGGCAGCAACTACTCTTTGTCTACACATACCAGAAAATGGACACCCAGCACACACCAAACACAAACTCAGTGCCTGAGTGAGCTTCTGATTAACCAGCCATCTTTTACCGCCGGGATAAATGTTTTACCGCCTGACACCTCTGACTCGCTGGAGCAGACGTAAACTGCTAAAAGTCCCGTAAATGGTTAAACGGAACAGGAAAGGAAACGGGCGACAATGCTGAGGATGCATTATGAGACAGGATGACTTTTCTTTTTTTTGACTTTTTCTCTCTCTCTCTTCTTTTTCCCTCTCTTTTTTTTCCTCCTAAAGGTAATTACCCACATCTGACGTTAATGTGAGGGGGGTCTCGGCGCTTTTATACGACAGTTTAGAAACTGATTTCCAGACACAGTGCCACAGTGGGTCCAGAGTGGGTAAATGCCATTTATTCAGCCAGTTAGTCTGGGAAAACATATGGTGCCATTTGGAGCCACAGACCGACTCATGCTGTTCGCTCTTAATTAGAACGGCGCAGACAGTGGAGGGGCCTCTCTCAACGATGGCCGCGCTGCTAACGATGCTCCTACCGGTTCCCTAGGCCAGCGGAGAGAGAGAGAGAGAGAGAGAGATGGGGGGAGAGAGAGAGGAGAGAGAGAGAAATATGGGGGGACAGAGAGAGACGAGGCCTTTTTAAGAATGTAAACTGATGTGACACATTCATGTATGCAGACTATGGACTCAATAATGTGTACACATGCCTCAAAACATACCTGTGCATGAAGATGCTCTCTCTCGCTCACACACACACACACACACACACACACACACACACACACACACACACACACACACACACACACACACCACACGCGCACACATACACACACACACGCACACATACACACTTAACGTGTATACAGATGGTGTGCCACCTTCCATGTTTCAACCTTTCCTCTCTCTCTTTCTCTCTCTCTCTCTCTCTCTCACTCCACCCTCTGTGTCCATTACTTTCATATCTCTCTCTGTCTCCCTCTCTCCCCATTCCTCTTCTACTTTTTTCTTTCTTTCTCTCAGGTCCCTCTGTCCTTGTGTGTGTGTGTGTGTGTGTGTGTGTGTGTGCGCGCTGTCAGGAGTGTGTGGGTTTGGGGGAGCAGATTGTGGGTTTAAGGTGTGCCGTATGTTGGCATAGGAGCACGGCCGTCAGCTGGGATGTTGTTAAGGCAGGGGGAACAGGCTGGCCACGCTGCAGGAAGCCTCTGTTTGGAGACACTGCTGGGATTTGGCAGCGTCCCCAATTGTCAAGGTGTGTGTGTGTGTGTGTGTGTGTGTGTGTGTGTGTGTGTGTGTGGGTGGGTGTCTGTGGGAGACAGGGGTGGGGGTGCACTGGTGGGGGGTGGGGAGTAGGCCCTCAAACTTGGGATAAAGACATCCCCTCCACATTTATAAACTGTGACACCTTCAAAGCTGCCCTGTCTTTGCACACCATCCACCCACACACAAGTACACATGCTCACACACTCTCACATACACATAAACACACACACACACACACACAAACAAACACCACCATCACGCATTATGGCTTCCCCCCCTATTGCGTGATCTTGGCTCTCGCACACTCTCTCTCTCCCTACAGTTTTATTTATTTTTCCTCTTTTTTTAAATACTTGTCCAACAACAGCGTGAGAGACTTGGCTGCCAGATTAGCATATGCCCCATGTATATTTTAGCAACATTTAAAACACACATCTTCGTGGCTGAATTATGTATGCTTTACAGTGAGGTGCTTGTTTTGTGCCCGCTTGGGAAATCGTCCATGATTTATTGAATTTGTTATTTATTTTTTTCATAACAGTGTAGAAGAACACAATGTAACAGCCCTGTTTGTCCTGCGTTAAACCCACATGAGGGCCAAAGCACCTTGAATATTTCAGAGAGCCTACTCAGCCCTGAAAGAGACAGTGCTTGTCAGATATGCTCTTGACATTTTGATAATTGGATTCTTTTTCTGACAGGCCTGGCTCAAGTGCCGTGGTACCATCAATACCGTGTGTGTGTGTGTGTGTGTGTGTGTGTGTGTGTGTGTGTGTTTTAAATGAGATGCTCTTCCTGAGATGAGCAAGTAAATTATTTAAAGCCGCATGTCTCACAAAATGAAGCAAAACCATGCACGGATTGTCAGCGGGCTAAAATTGTGTACCGCAAACACGGCTTAAAAGGCTCTTATGCATTATAGACAAGCCTTTTGAAAATGCTCTCGTATGCAAATGTCGCGTTACTGTAAGGTCTTAATAGGCATCTGCGCTCTTGCGCTCTTGCGCCGTGGCCGACGAGTCAGGGTTGTTTAAACGGGCTCTCTAATTACTGTTTGGGAGATGGACTGTGAAGTTTGTTGGTAAGAGGGAAATAAATAAATAAACAAGCTGCTCTTGTCAATAACAGTGCTTATTACATTCCCCCAGACCTCATCTTAGAGCTAAACTGAGCTGAACTGTCATGGAGTTTAACTGAGAAGAAACGGGAGCTATGTCAGTTTTTGCAGTCAGGCAGGGAAGCTCAGAGATGTTATCAGATTTGAGGAGCTCATTGAACAGTCCAGTTGTATCTGGGGCTGAACTCAACCTGAACTGCTTGTTTATGTAGCTTCAAACAAACCTGTACACTCTCCTTAGCCCTCAGTGTTGCTAATAGTCTGCTGTTCGCTTAAACAGAAAACGGAGCACTCGAATTGCCATGACCTACTGTACTGTGATGGTGGTCCCCATGGTGGACTTCCATTTATATGGGTAGAGTCTGTTAAACTAAGACCCCCTATTGTCTGCTGAAGATAAGTCACCGCCACAATAAGCACCCATAAACCCATAAACAACGCTGCTAGTTACTTCATTGGCCCCTTGGGCTTGTTACCTATTTATAACATTTTTAATACGCTTTTAATAGAGTGCTAGGTGGGAACTGCACTATCACTTGATTAGCCGACGCTAACACAATTTTGGGTCAAATGCTTTTATTTCCATGCCCCCCCTAGCCCATTAGCGTGCTAACTACATACAGAAATCAGTACCAGCGGTGCGAGGGCCATCTCGTGCCTCATCTACTGTAGTCCTGCCACTTGGCATGCAGGTTTTGGCCTGTAAAAACAGTTACAGGAACGGTCCGGCTGGAGCCTTGCTGAGAAGCAGGGAATTAGTTAACCAGACCCAGTCACGGGCCGCGCTGTGTACAACATAAAGCCACGCGAAGACGTTGCACCTTCTGCCAACCGAGACGAGATGCCCCCGAGATATTTTCAGTGGATGCTCGAATCTTGCGCAGAGTTCCATAAGAGCAGGCTCTCATGAAACAGGCTTGCCAGGGAGCCAGAGCAAAGAGCTTCTGCTGGGAAAACAGGCAGCAACAGAAATGTGTGTTTGGTCTGCACTGTGATTTGTGTGAGCCAAATACTTATATTTCTTGAAATAACAGATAACCAGACTGAACCAAAAGTATTCAAACAAATAATCTAATCAGTGTAATTTTGTATTGCTTTTGTAGTCATCATTTCATTTGTTTGACAAAAAATGTTTCACGTTTGTTTGCCTTTTTTTAGAAGAGAAAATCTAAACTTTTTGAACTCTAAACAACAACTGAGCAACCCTTCTCATTCACTTTGGCCTTAGACTGTACTCCCAATTTCTGATATTTGTTTTTCCTCTCTTTTTGTGAGGGCATTACAAATGAATGGGCCCATCCCTGTGTTTACCATACACACAGAAACAAATCTCCACTCTCAGGTCTCATTCCTGGACATGGGAGCCAGACATGTTCTTATTTCCTTTTATTGAAGGAACCTCTCACTCTGCAAATCTCATTTTGCCTCCCAACCCCCAAAATACCAATTTGACCTCTTGCTCTATTATCATTTCTTTTCCTACACCATCCACTAACCCCCCCCCCCCCAAAAAAAAAAAAAAAAAAAAAAAAAGATCGAGGTATTAATCTTTTATGTTTTGGAAAAATCAGATGAAGGCTATTTGCAGGACCTCCTGCTCAGCGAAGATTGGTGTGCTGGCATCGGGAGAGAGACACGAAACTGCAGAGTAAATCAATACTGAGCAGTAATGTTAGGGGATCCTTTTTCAAAGGGCAGCGCTGAATTTGTAAGCCCGTGTTTTTTTTTTTTATCTCGTTTCCATTTCATTCCCAGCCCCTACTTGTTATCATAGTTGCTGTTGTTTGTCTGTTATTTTAGCTTCTTTCCCAAGTAGCTATTTTGCAATTCGGACGAAAATACAATTAAAGGCACATCTGGTTCCTATAGTGCTAACACCACACAGATGGCCAACTCTATTGAAGCCATAGCTTGTCTCCAGCAGGTTGGGGTTGAAACGGGGGTGGGGGTGGGGTACGGAGGGAGGTTACTAATGTAAATCTGCAATATGGATTCGTACAGATTGCTCTGTACACACGTGTAAGGTTTTGACGGAGCGGTCGTCTGCTAAAGCCTCCTTTCATGTTGTAAAGCCGTCACACGTGGGCTTGTGGGTAGATCACGGAGGATACACACGCTGCATACACACACACACACACACACTCACACACACACACAAGCGTACTCTCTAGCAGACACATGCCACCCAAAAGCCATTCTTCTCTCTTAGGACTACAGCGGCTATACGGCTTGTGGTACCACCTGCCTGGAATCAAAGCTCCCTCGCCAGTGGATGAATTTAGATTCTGCCGAAAGGTTAGCGGCTGCACTTACCTTTCAATGCACCCAGCAGTAATAAGCACACGTCTTATTCGCTCCAAATAACCTATACCCTGCTCTTGTGATGCACACTAATTTTCTACAAGTCCCTGAGAATGTGCGGTACATCAAGGGTCAGTGAATGAACCTTTTCTTTTTATTCATGCCGTCTCTTTATTTCAGTACATTAAGCAGAGTAGCTCGAGTAGGCTCTGTTCAGAAGTTCTGGGTTCAGCTGTTTTGGCTGCCTAGCCTGAGTCCTTATCCTCAGCCAAGGCTGTGCCCCCCAGCACCGCCCCCATACACACACACACACACACACACACATACACACACACACAGCCCTCGTCCCACAGCATGCAGGTGCATGTGTTTCCTCACTCCCTCACATTCATGGCTCCCTGTATGAAAATCTACTGTTTCCTCACTCCCTCACATTCATGGCTCCCTGTATGAAAATCTACTTATCTGTCTCCCCATATATATGCCTATGTATATGTGTTTTTTACACATAGCTCCCCTGAAGCGCTACGCTAGCCTCTCGCCGCAAGTCTCTTCAAAAACGTAAAAAAAGAGGGTCTCCTCCGGCGAGACGCAGCGCTTTGGATTAAGGACATCAAAGAGAAGAGACACTGTGCAATGGGATGTATCCTACTGATCCAATATTACTTTTTTAAAACCTCCATTGCATACACCTAGGGTATGAAGCAAGACATTCATGTATCTTAATGCGCTCTGTGTATGTACTGTATGTGGTGTGAGCATGTGTGTGTGTGTGTGTGTGGGGTGGACTAGTACTGTCCTGAACCTTCCCAGCATTGCTGATGGGATTGTGTTGGTGGAGCCGAACTCTCGGGTGATACAGCACCGCTCGACAGATTAAGGGGTAAAAAATGGATTTCTGGAAATAGAGGTATCTTGGCCCCCCAAACACAATGGTTGTTGGGGAATCCGTACAATGGTAAACAGGTTGCTTTCTTCACATATCAAAGTAGCCTCTGTGGCAGCCGTGCCGCACACATCCTTTTTTTGAAAAGGGGTTTATGGGTATCTACCTGCTCCGCTGCGTCGCTTCCGAAGAAAGAGCCGCGTGGAGTGACAGTCGTCGGCATTGGCTTTCACACCTCGACTGTGGGTCTCCCAGGTGATTGGTGGAGCATGCCGCTAGGCCCGTCGGTCCCTGGTCTTCGCGTAAAGAGTGAAATCTCTCCTTTCTTTCCTCTCTTCTCCCCCAAAGAGCACGCAAGTATAAACATCTCTTGACACAGTTTATTACCTAGGAAAAAGCCCGGGGGCCCTGGCCAGAAACACTGAGAATGGAGGAAAATGGAGCCGCTTTGAACTCGGGGTGTTTTTGATAACTGCTTGGTATGCTTCCTGGAGGATAACCTGTGGGCTCAGCTTCCCAAGCCCTAATCCCTTTGATTAAGTGCCAGGGCAGATAGCTTGCACTTGTGAAGGCCCTCTCTTTCTCTTTTCCTCTCCCTCTCCTCTCTCTCTCTCTCTCTTTCTCTTTTCCTCTCCCTCTCCTCTCTCTCTCTCTCTCTCTCTCTCTCTGTCTCTCTCTCTCTCTCTCTCCTCTCTCCTCTCTCTCCTCTCTCTGCCTCTCCCTCTCTCTCTTTCTCTTTTCCTCTCCCTCTCCTCTCTCTCTCTCTCTTTCTCTTTTCCTCTCCCTCTCCTCTCTCTCTCTCTTCTCTCTCTCTCTCTCTCTGTCTCTCTCTCTCTCTCTCTCTCTCTCTCTCTCTGCCTCTCCTCCTCTCTCTCCTCTGTCTCTCTCTCTCTGTCTCTCTCTCTCTCTCTCTCTCTCTCTCTCTCTCTCTCTTCCTCTGCCTCTCCCTCTGCCTCTCTTTCTCTCGTTCTTGGGTTGAAAGCACACCTCTCAGCTCTCAGTAGGTGAATACTCAGCCAAAGTTCAGATAATCCAAGCTGCCTCATAGGATGATGTTGTTTTCACTGAGTGTCTTCTATGTCTGATAATAATGCTCGCTCACACTAACCCCCCCCCCCCCCCCCCCCCCCACACACACACCCCACCCCTCCACTTCTCTCTGGCCTTTCTCTCTTTCTTTCTTTCTTTCTTACTTCCTCATCCTTTTCTCCTCCCTCTGTGTTTACCCATGACTCACAGCGGTGGATGAGCCTCCTAACCTCTCGGTGGCAGAGCAGACACAGACGCATGCGCCGCGGCCGCGGCCTCTTGAGCTTTACAAAGAGCAGACGCGCGGTTGCTGTGGTAATTAGGCCGCTTGGCGACTACCGGAGGTTGCCGTCTGAGCCCACTTCAGCCCACAGGATCAGTTCCTGGTGCTTGGAGTTAGCCAGACCCTCCGACACTTCCAGCCAGCCAATTCTAACCCCCTGGCAACGGCCTCAACAAACACTGGGGCATATCCCACTGACACTTCCCACAATGATGGTCTTAAAGAAATTGTTGGGATTTTGAAACTTCGTCACGAAAATTGAAAATTCTCACTTAGCTGACCTGGGAGAGCGCAGTACGTCGACTATATTAGCAACTTAGTGACAAGTCCAAACCCTCAAGAAGCAGAATCAGTGAAGAGAATATGTGTCTCCATACTGTAAACCCGAGTTCCTCGGGGTGAAAGTAGCCTTAAAATGACAAGATCATCACTAGTTCACTTTCAAATCCTTCTCAGGCCATGCCCCAGCACCTGATGCCAACACATAAAAGCATTTGCGTACTAAAGAAAAATACATGCCAAGTCATTAGCATTGGTGCCATGTCTTCAGCATACCTCTTTCATTAA
>NC_055970.1:7469016-7476516 GCF_018492685.1 Alosa sapidissima
ATATGTCCGGCACGGTCCAGCTCCAGGCCCGTCTGTGACGCAAGGCAGGCCCCAAGCCTCACGTTGAAGGCGCTCACTTTGCCTCCTTGCTTTGAAACTTGTGACTCCCCCTCAAATGACTGTTGACACTGTGGAGAAGCATCTAATAGGAGTGTGTAATGGGCTCTGATGACAACCTACACGCTTGGAGGACCATGTAATCTCCCTGCAATTAATTAAAGTGCGTCCTGCATTTTCTCTCTCTATTTCTCGTCCCCCTCTTCAAACACACACACACACACACACACACACACACACACACACACACACACACACACACACACACACACCCTGCTCACCACTCCCCACCTCCCTCCCCCTTTCTCCAACCAGATGCCTCTAAATAAGTGGAATAGCATTGCTGTCAGTGGTAAAAAATGAAGAGCCAGCATCTTTAAACAAAGAGGGGTGCTGAGAGGCAGATGTGGGGGTTATTTTGCATGGTGGCACACATGGGGGGGGGGGGGTGAAGAGAGAGAGGGATGGAGAGGAGAGAGGGAGGAAGGAGGGATGGAGAGAGGGAGGGAAGGAGGGAGAGAATGTCCTCGGCAGCCCAACATCTGCACCTCTGGAGCTGTAATTACCCATGGCGGCTCAGCTTCTTCTCCTCACGCTGCCAGACGGATTCCTCACTCACAGCACCACACCGGTGCTGCCAGCCAGGGCGCCCGAGACAGACATCCAGACTCCCCGTCTACATCTTAGAGAGAGAGAGAGAGACAGGACATCCAGACTCCCCGTCTACATCTTAGAGAGAGAGAGAGAGGGAGGAGGAGAGAGAGAGGAGAGACAGACAGACAGACACCCCATCTACATCTTAGAGAGAGAGAATGAGAGAAAGAGAGGAGAGAGAGAGACAGACAGACAGACAGACAGACAGACTCCCCGTTTACATCTTAGAGTGAGAGAGAGAGGAGAGAGAGAGAGAGAGAGAGAGACAGAGTTATAACATGTAGAGACAGAGACATGCCTGAGAGGTGTAGTGGGAGACAGGAGGAATACAAAAAGTGTGTGAGTGTGCGAGACAAGCAGACAGACACAATGATACGTCTAACTGCCAGAGAGGGAGAGAGAGAGAGAGAGAGAGAGAGAGAGAGACAGAGCTGGAGGACTGACTGTCAGGTTGTGGGGTAACCTGCCGCCCCTGCAGTCTGCTGATGGGTATTGTAAGCCAGTGTCCTGTTCTCAGGGCCTGGTCTAGTGCATTTAATAGCCTGTGTACCATAGACGTCCACACATCCGATCTGTCTTTCACAGTACATGTAGCCAGGGAGGAAAACAACAGGCTTGTCATTTTGGTGAAGCTCTTTGAAAGCTACTTTATAGCACCTTTCATTGGTGCCTTAAAAAGGAAAGTCAGATTTTTTATTGAAACCGATGCAGAAATGTAACAATGTAGTGTCATTTAAAAAAATAAAAATGTTTTTTGTCATTGAAATCCACCAATTTTAACCTGTCTAAACTGTAGCTGTATAATTGTAATCTTATCTAGATTGTGCTGGTATGTTGAGAGAGTCAGTAATGCCATCACTGTCACTACAAGTTTTGCTCTCTCCGTACAAGTGTCTTGGCATTGTGTTCCATTGACTGGCTCGACCTTTCTGACAATTTGTCATGACTGACTTCTCATCCTGTTAGCCTTCCAACTTAATGTAACATCAATAATTACCCCTGGGCACATTAGGAGGCAGTACCTCCCACTCTTTATATTGTTTTCTCACTTTACTTTTCTCTCCTCTCCTCGGAGATATTGATCCCTAGCCAGAGAGCAATTAGGCCCATTTGGGAGATAATTCCTCCATCTTCTTTTATTTTTATAAGTAAATGAGAAATTCTCCATGCTTTGTGTAAGTTTTGATAGGAGCTATCAGTTTTGAGTTGCCAGTGCCATTGATTTGATTAAAGGCATTATGCATTGTCTAATGAGTTTTACACTTGGCTGGCTGGAGAATAATCACTGAGTGCTTTCTGACCCAGAATTCAGTGCGCCCCCTCCCCCACCCCCCACCCCCCAAACCCTCCTCTCCCCGAAGAAAGAGGCCAGAAGCACAGTGTGCACAGACTCTGAGAAAATCAATGGAGCCCTTTATTCGAAAAAACTTATTTGTTTCGTTTTTTTTCCCCCTTTGCTTTCTTTTCCATCAAAATTGATTCTCATACTTGGTTTGCTTCAATTTCCATTTTCCATAAGTGTTCAATAGATGCGTGTGGAATTAATATGAAGATTAGGTATCGGCTATATGCAAGGGATCGTTCCCGAGAAGGAGAGAGGGAAAAAAAAGCGAAGAAGCGAGTGAGTTTGTTCCGCGGCAATTTGCCTGGCAATTAAAGAGCTGGAGTGCGATAGCAATAGACGGGAGTTCTTCTGTTGCTGTTATTTTTGTTTGTTTGTTTGTTCTGCGGGCATTTAAAATTTGACAGAGAGCCCCTTCATGAGACGCGAACGTCAATTTCTCCCACCTGGATCCAGTCAGAATTGCGGCGCATAAAAGATGGGCCAAATGCGCCTGTCGCATATTGCACCCTTCCTCCCCCTAAGAGCCAATCCGTCTTGCTTAGGGGAAGCAATCTAAGGTGGAGTAGATAAACTAATATTAGTGTCTAACCTCAGTCAGACAATACAAATGATGGGATGATTTTTCATCTCCTTATGCATACAGGGAAATATGAAAAATGGCGCTTTAGGAATATTTGCTCGATCTCGGGCTCAAACGGCGGTCGGCAGAGCGCCCTGGGCCACAGCAACCTCTGCTTCCCAGACGAGAGTGATGAGAATATTATGCCCGCCCCGTCGCCCTGTTTGCAGAAACACACACACACACACATAATCGTTCCGCCACCACACACCCACCCACCCACCCGCCTGTCATCCCCCTGTGCTCATTCAAACGACCACGACCCATATGAAGACACACACACACACACACATATACACACACTCATTCTTGCTTTGTCTGTTTTTCTCTCTCTCTCTCTCTCTCACTCTCTCTCTCTCTCTCTCTCGCTGTCTCTCTCACACACACACATTCACACACACACACACATGAGGAAGCGAAGAGGCCATGCCACCATGATTGACAACCCTGGGTGACATAATTCTCCCAGTCATCTCTCTTGGTCCGAACGCTTTATTGTTCCTTGCTGCTAGGGAGTCTCGAGAGAGCGCCGCAGATAAACCTGTCATTTATCAGACCCCCCCCCCCCCCCCCACCCCCCCCCCCCCCCCCCCCTTCACTCACTCACTCTCACTCTCTCTCTCTCACACACACACACACACACACACATACACACACACTAAAATGCCTCTTATGGGGGTAATCTGCCTGCGCTATGGTGGATGGCTATTCATCACCAGCATCTGAGGCAGGCAGGTCATGGCTCTCATCATTTCCACAGCTTGGAAGAAAACACTCCTCCACAGGGCCGTAGACACACAGAGAGAGAGAGAGAGAGAGATTGAGAGAGAGAGAGAGAGAAAGAGAGGTAGAGTAAGACATTCATACAAATACAGAATGAATGACAGTTAGAGAAAGAGAGAGGGAGACCGAGAGAGAGATAGAGAGAGAGTGTGTGTGTGTGTGTGTGTGTGTGTAAGAGAGAGAAAGATGTGAGGGATCTATGGGGGGCAGAAGGGATTGGGGGGCTCTGGATCAAACCCAGGGCAAACAGGCGCGTCCACTGCAGCAATAACGGCGCATTAAGGCCAGGATTGACACGCGCTCTCTCTCTCACTCACGACACACACACACACACACACACACACACACACACACACACTGGGGGCCCCCCTCTCAGACGTGATTAAATCTGATAGAGTGCTTAGCGCCAGGATCTCCGTGGCTGGAACCCTTGCTCCCTGGGCTCTGCGCCCCAGTCTCCAGCCTCCTGCCTTGGGGCCTTAGCCTGTGAGCCCCTGGTAATACCCCCCTCTGTCCAGCCTCTCCACCCCCCCATCTCTGGACAGCCCTGAACCAACAAGACTGCAGATGCAGCCTCCTGCACAGTCTTGGGCATTAAGAGCATTAGGAGCATTAAGTGTCCAACACGGGTGCCTCAGCAGTGGATGAGGTTAGAGGTGTGTGTAGTGTAGTGTAGTGTAGTGGAGTGGAGTGGAAGGGAGTGCTGCCGGATGATGGCTCAAATCGCCACGGCTACAAGGCTACACGCTACAACTACTGCATAGATATGTGTGATACGTGATGTCTGAAGGAAGAGCTCTCTGTGTGTGTGTTTTAGTGTGTGTCTCTGTGAGTGTGTGTGTGTGTGTGTGTGTGTGAGAGAGAGAGAGAGAGAGAGAAAGAGGTGGAGTTTGTGTCTAAATTTGTCAGTGTTTTAGAGCGAGAAAGGGAGAATGTGTGTGTGTGTGTGTGTGTGTGTGTGTGTGTGTGTGCGCGAGCGCCTCTGTGTTCCTCTTCTACCCTTTCTCCCGGCCACTGGATAAACTGCTGAATCCTGCTGTGTGTGTGTCCGTCTGGTGTAATTGGTGTGAATGTGTGTGGTCTGCTTAGAGCGCTCAGGCTGTCCACGTGCGGCTACTCCCGCAAGTCCTGGAAGTTTCATTTCCAGCATATTATGCCGCCTCGCACCCCAAAACGCCGCCTTGTTCTCTCGGCAAAAACACACTCTGTTTACCCTCTCTCCTTCATTTCAGCTTCTTTCAACCACCTTCTTTACCTCAATATATATACATTTTTTCTCTCTTTTTTTCCCTCTATCTTTCTCACTTGCTCATTCCTCCTTTATTTCTCTGCCCTTTTTTTTTTTTTTTCGATTTTGTTTTATTCAGCAAAATAACTTCTTCCCCGTCCCCCCGATAAATCATTGTGTTTGAGGTAGTGGCTCCAGCTTGGCTCTGATGAGATAAGCCGCTCTCATCTCGCGCGTCGCCATGGAGATTTATTGGCCTGCGATAAGCAACAAGCTAGCCATCACTCTCAACCAAATAGACTACCCCCCCCCCCCACCACCACCACCACCATCACAACAATACACACACACACACACACACACACACACATACACACACACACACACACACCCCACACACACACACATATTCACACACCCACATACACACCCACTCTTCCGCATGTGTTTATTCTTATTGCGTTTGAGCGAAGGGGCCCGCTGTGGGCCCTGAGGCTAGGGTCCTGGCAGGGAGGGCGTCCGCTCCGCTGCCTGTGTCATTACCCCCTATTAGATAAAGAAATAAAAATGGGCCACTGAGGGGCTCTGGACACTGATGGCTCTCTGTGTTTTTATATATTTATTTCATTTATTCCTTTCTTGCCCTCCCTTCCCCCTCTCTATCCTCTCTTTCTCTGCCTTTGTTGGGACCGCAGTGTGAGCAACCGTGGCCTCTCTGCCCTTTGGCTGTGTGTTCCTCATTGCTGTTGA
The DNA here is from genome assembly GCF_018492685.1 of Alosa sapidissima. NCBI lineage: Eukaryota > Metazoa > Chordata > Actinopteri > Clupeiformes > Clupeidae > Alosa > Alosa sapidissima. Next base: position 7,474,453 of record NC_055970.1, read on the forward strand.
CACACGATGACTTTTGCCTGCTATAGCAAGCTGTTTTCAGTTGTTTAGATGTTACAAGTACAATGTCTTTAATTGACTTTTGGTTAGACAAAATATTCCCTTGAGATCATTTTACACAGGATGCACTGCTAAATATTGTCCTAACAGAAGTTGTTTTGCCTATGAACACACACCCTCATAATGCAAACACACAGACACACACACACACCACACACACACACACACACACAGACACAGACACACACACACACACACACACACACACACACACACACACACACACACACACTCATGGAGGGAGAACGTGTCAATCTTGTGGGATTGTGTTTAATCAGGGCTGGAGGATGAGGAAGCTTTGTGTAGAGTGGTGCTGTGTGCACTAAGGCAGTGTTGTGTGTGTGTGTGTCCTCACGTACCCACACACTGGCCTCCTGCTCCACTCCACACCGCATCGACACCCCCCATGACCCCCTGCTATCCACTACCACACAGACATTTTGATAAGGTCACATGCCTGCCCCAAACACACACACACACACACACACACACACACACACACACACACACACACACACACACACGCATACACACCTACACACCTACACACACACACACACACACACACACACACACACACACACACACTCACATACACACATCCTCTCCTCCTGCCTCCAGTCTCAGCAGGTGGGGTAACACCTCTCCTCTCTGCCCCTCCCTATAGTTCATCCCTTCCCCTCCCTCCATCTTTTGACTGCTTGGCGCTGACACCCGCAGGACATGGAGGTCTTATTCAGTCTCCTACACCCGCAGGACATGGAGGTCTTATTCAGTCTCCTACACACCGCAGGACATGGAGGTCTTATTCAGTCTCCTACTGTATATCTGCAGGCAGATGTCCTGCACTAGAACCTGTGGTTATACACCACTCCTTTCATCTCTCCTTCTTTTTACCTCCTCCTCTTTTCCACACCTCCTGTACATTATTGTGTTATTGTTCCCTGTTATTGTGTGAGTGTACTTTTCAGTCATCCGGTGACAGCATTAGAGGAAAACTGCCTGTCTCATGAGAAACTGCTGCCAATGCTCTTCTGCTCTTTGTGAGTTGAGGCCATCTTGATCTCTGTGATGTGGAGGTGAGAAAGAGGCTGTGGATGAGAAAGGAGCATGGGGATCGGACTGGACAACTTCATATGGCGTCCAGGCATCTCTGAATCTGGCAGAGCAGGCCTCAGTGTAGCCGACTGCGGGTCATTAGGCTGGACGACATAGGCTGTCCTCACTTCCTCCGGGGAAGAGAGAAGGAGAGAGAGACGAAGAGAGAAGAAGAAAGAGATGAGGGAAGAGAGTGGAGAGGGAGGGAGGTATAGAGGGAGGGAGGGAGGGAGAGGCAGAGAGAGCTGAGGACCTGTGGTTTAGCTCTGAGGTGGGGGGGTGAGGTATCCAGCGCTGTTAGGTGGTGGCTAATCGATGTATTGGTGAGCAGTGTGGCAGCTCATACACAAAGCCGCTGTCAGGACACGCCGGAGCACTTGTCAGCAATTGATTGGCCTTCCTCTTAAATGTTCTAATTGCCTTTGCTGTCTCCTATCTCTATCTCTCTCTCTCCTCTCTCTCTCTCTCTCTCTCTCACACTCTCTCTCTCTCTCTCTCTCTCTCTCTCTCTCTCTCTCTCTCTCCTCTCTCTCTCTCTCTCTCTCTGTAAACCTCTGTCTGTCTTGGTTTTGATGTTTTATTTCTACTCTGCATTCATGTCAAGGGCCTAAGAGCCTCATGCAGCTTGTCAGCATCTTATCACCACAAATTGGATGGGTTATGAAGTGGAGATACAGATTATTACGTGTACATTGAACAATGTACTGTATTATGTACCAATGTACAACTGTATGTCCTGTAAAAATGTTCATGCAGACACACACACACACACACACACACACACACACACAAAGATAGTATAAGTGACAGCTTAATCTGATTTTATATTCAGTGCATCTGTGTGCTCTGCAGTCACTATTGCTGGTCTTTATTCATGTACTAGTCCGCATGTGTGTGTGTGTATGTGTG
>NC_055970.1:7489016-7493045 GCF_018492685.1 Alosa sapidissima
TGTGTGTGTGTGTGTGTTTGGCTATTACATGGTGTCCTCATTGAACATGCTTGAGAATGTCATATTCTCTGCCAGCATGTCAGGATGCCATAGCGTGTCACTCCTGCTCCAGGCCATGACGGATTTACAACCCTTTGATGAGTTACCACCTTCTCTTTAATAACTTTTTGGTGTCAGTGGGAGGGGCACAACATTGTAGTCCTGGATTCCTGGCACGGTACTGAATCATATTGTACTCTACAAAGAGTCTTCTAAAGACCGCAGGCATCAATGCAACAGCTTATTGAAAGCAAAGAATCAACAATACCTGAAGTGGAGTAGGGTGTGGTGTGGTGAGGTGTTATAACACGCACTGTTGGTACTCGTTAATTGCGGCAACAGCTGCTATCAAAGGCTCACCTGGTACTTTCGAATTTCTTCATCATCGCTGACAAACCTTTTGAGTGCTGTCGACATGCGCAGCACGGTGATGAATAGTTATGAAACAAAACAACAAGAAAAGACTGTTGTGCAGATGTGAGGCATATATCAGCGCCACAGAACAAAAAGTGGCAACCTGGTTAGCAGGATAAATCTGAACTTGTTTTACTGTCTGCAAAGGAGGACAAATCAAAGTAATAATCAAAGTCAGCTTTATTGTCAATTTCTTCACATGTTCCAGACATACAAAGAGATCGAAATTACGTTTCTCACTATCCCACGGTGAAGACAAGACATTTTACCAATTTAAGTCCACAGACAAACATAACATTCAAGTAAACAAAAAAGTAAGTAAATAAGTAAATAAGAGGGCACATATAATAATGAAAAAATAAGAGCAGCAAAATTTGGTTGAAATTGTGCATGGACAGTCAATAAAATACTAGTGCAAAGTCAGGCCAATAAAAGGCTTGGGTAGTTCTGTTTGACCTAAGTAATAAAGAAAGTGGCATAGTGGTGCAAGTTATGTAAGAGCAGCAGAAGTGTTGTGTTTTCAGGACAACAACACCAAGTTGTAAAGTGTACAAGTGTGCAAGTGTGCAAGTGTATCTCGCCTGTGTTTGTTTTTGCGTGCATGGCTGCGTCCCACGCACAGTGCCACAGTGAAAGTAGGTTGGGGGGGAAGTGTCGGCATCGTTCTGGCTGGATAATGACTCGGCCCTTTACCAACAACAGCAGTGGCTTGTAGACAAACAAAATGGCCTCCCTGATTGCGACTGCACATTTTAGCCCTCTCGTCACTGGAAAAGATGACCAGTGACAAATTGAAGGGACACTTTTATATGGGGGACTGCTGGTCAACACTGTATTTTTAAGGTGTGGGTTTCAAATGTGTGTGTCAGTGTCAATGTGTGTATGTTTGTGTACAGTGCGTTGGGCGAGGGCAGAAGGTCTGTTAATCTCAGCTTGGTTTCCAGTGACGTGGGGTGGCGCATCGGGCCAGACCTTGGGTCCTCGGCCAGTGGCATAGGGGTGGCGCATCGGGCCAGACCCTGGGTCCTCGGCCAGTGGCATAGGGGTGGCGCATCGTGGCAGTCCCTGGGTCGTTGGCCCTCGGCTCAGATGTACCGGAGGCTAGAGCCCCTCGTCCGTCATGAAATATTCATGGGGGCAAGCGTCTCAATGATTTCCTGTCTCTTCCTGTATGCACGGCCGCTTGTGCCTGTCCCCCCCCAGAGCTCCACACCGGACAGTTGCACTCAGGCGCAGCTAAAGCTGAAGTGGCGGCCGCCGCTGGGTACGAGTGGGGGTTGGAGGCTGGAGAAGGTGTGTGTGTGTGTGTGGGGTGGGGGGGGGGGGGGGGGGGGGCTGTGGAGGTAGTGGTGGTCAGGGTTTGGGGAGCTTGGGGGGTGGGTGGGTGTGTCATGTGGGACAGGAGAATGGACGCTGACATGTTGATGTTGTAGTGAGTGTGTTAAGAATCCCATGAGTGAAGGTAATCCAGTCCCTTGACACCCCCCTACCCTCTAACACACACACACACACACACACACACACACACATGCATTAGCCCAAAACTGGCCACTTCACTCCAGTTTTAATCAAAGCTACCATGGTCCCAGAGGCCCTGAGCTGGTCTAAGCTGAGCAACAAGAGAAGTGTGTTACTCTCCAGAAGTGTCTCAGACATTTGGTCATGTTTGCTGTTCTGCCGTTTTGGAACGACTGCCTTAGTGCCTCAACCTTACCCTCTATACAGAGAAAGAGGGAGTGAGAGAGAGTGATAAAGAGAGAAAGAGAGAGACAGAGAGAGCGTTTGTCATACAAGTGCACTCTGACATGGGTGGCTCCTGACTTTAGCCAGTTTGTGTGTGTATCTGCGTGTGTGTGTGAGTTGAGACCTGGAGGCTAAAATCAGGATTTAGATGTAATCTCGCCCAAAGACTGTGAGCTGGGCTGGGCTGGGCTGGGCTGCTATGTGAGCTCAGGGGCTTTGGGCCTACTGCTCCCAGGCTGCCAGAGCCTCTCCACTGGCCCAGGCCAACCAGCAGATCCATTCAATGGGGCTCCTAAGCCACGTTATCCACCCTCCCATCTGATTCTGGATCAGTAGAGCAGGCCAGAGGCCAAGCCTTGCACGGTATCAGAAAGAGGGCACATGAGGTTATTGACGCATTTTTTTTTTCAAAATGTAACAAGCAGTTGAGTTAGAAAATACCTCCGAGCAATTTTTTTGGCTGTGTCTTCTGTAGTTTATTATATTTAACGTCCTGATGCTTCATGATGAATTGATCTTTTACGGATATGTTTTTTTTTTTTTTTGCATCTTTGTGTCACCACAAGTGAAAATTGGTTCTTCAAACACGACATTGTCAGTTTACATTGAACTGTTGACATGAGCCAAACAAAGACACAGTAGACAAAGGGTTGGGTGGATTAAACCTCTATTTGCTTTCGCTTGAAGAACTCTGGGTGTAAAGGCTGATTCAGCAAACAAAGAGGGCCTGTCTCCAAAAAAAAGTAAAGAGAGAGAGAGAGAGAGAGAGGGAGAAGTGGGCTCCTCATTGTGTGTTTGCTTGTGGTATTTGTGGTTTGCTTGCCCACACATGTGTACAAACTAACAGCCTTTTATTAAATTCTTCCTTTGTGCATATTCAGTGTACACATGCGTAACACGCACTGTACACAGACATATGCATGCATGCATGCACGCACACACACACACACATACAGAAACATATGCGCAAGTACACACACATACACACACATAAACACACATAAACACACACACACACACACACACACACACACACACACACACACACACACACACACACAATTTGGTGCCTCCTCCTTTGTGTACTGGTTGAGTGCAGAGCCTGAGGGGCTGACTGGCCTGCTTGCTCCTTTAAACAAATTGCTCAGTGTTCACAGCACTTTAAATGCCATGGCCTTTAATTACAGTATTTACTTAATAGGCTGAAACAAAAAGCCGTGTTCAGCCCAGCAGGAGCAGCAGGTGAGGCAGAAGTTCAAACACCTGGCAGTACATGCCCTCCTCTGGCACTGGGACTCAGCCCCCCCTCACTCCAGGCCCTGCAGAGGGAGAGAGAGAGGGAGGGAAAGAAGGGGGAGAGAGAGAGGGTGGGAGGGAAGGAGAGAGAGAGAGGGAGAGAAGACAGTAGAGAGAGGGAGGAGGGCTGTGGAGGAAAGAGAGTGAGAAAGGAAAGAGTGAGAGTTAGTGAGTAAGAGAGAGAGAGAGAGAGAGAGAGAGAGAGGGAGAGAGAGAGACTGGTGGTTAGAGGGAAGAAACATTCTTGATCACATGTTCTGGTATCCGGGTAACATTCATGGGAAAGTCGGTTAGCACCTGTGGCGTATTTCATGGAAAGAGTTTCATGTTTGTCGAAAAACCAGTCAAGTGCCTTCCCCCCTCCTAATCCAAACGGGAAATTACAGTAGCTGACATTTGGTACATGACATGTTTGTTCACCCACCCCCTTCCCCTTCTTTTTGTGACAGTCGTGTGAAAGAATTCCAGTCAGCCAGGGCCCCTAAGGTACTCAACACACAAAGGACAGTGGTTAACACTAACTTGAGGGCTTTAGTC
>NC_055970.1:7493245-7540745 GCF_018492685.1 Alosa sapidissima
CATTAATAAGTATGCATATGTAAGTGACATCGACGTTTTTCTATAAATGACTGATGGGTGAGTAAACCTCGTCGGGCCCCCCCCCATTTGGCAGACACATTTGTGCTTCCTCTTAACGGCTGTTTGTTTCCTTTGTGGAACAGTAGGGGCCAGTGCACAGTCCAGTGTTTTTCTGGGCACATATCTGACGCGTTTCTCCGGCCGCTGTGTCATCACTCACCTCGCACGCCCTGGAAATGCCCGGCAAAGGATTGGGGAGCAGGAGAGGTCAAAGGTCGCAGGTCGTGCAAGCCAACATGTCAGGACCTCCTGGACAGGAGAGTGTGGGCCTCAGGGGCCACTGGACCGGGGAGAAGGGCAGGTTTGTTTTTCAGGGGACAAGCGTACAGCATGGTTGGAGCCGCTCGCTTCACCTCATTCTACCTCCTCAGCCCCGAGGTGAGCTGGAAATAGCCTGGTGTTGGTTTATGACAGCTGCTACACCACACACCACACACACACACACACACACACACACACACACACACAGATTTTGTGACATTCAGTCCTCTGTCTACTGTTTGTCATTCCATGCTATGCTGTGACCAGTTTAAGCAATGCACATGTACAGTAAATGCTTATAGGGACCCACACACACAAACACACACGCACACACTCACACACACACACGCACACACTCGGATGTAGATGTACATTCACTCACTCATGCCTACATGCACACACACAGACTGTTCATTTATCAATCTATGCTTTCCTGCAATGTGCATGTGCAAAGTACGCATGCACATGGAGGCCCACATACACACACACACACACACACACACACACACACACACACACACACACACATACACACACACAGAGAGAGAGAGAGAGAGCCTTCATCTTGAGGATTTGTATCTTCCCCTCTGAACTCTGCGAGCGTCAGTGTTCTGTGCAGCTACGCGCTCCAGAGTGGAAATACCAGCACAGTGGAAGCACTTCCTTCCTCTATCTCGCTTCCGGATCAATCCGCGTCCCAGCATGCACCTTGGATTGTGGCGTTCACTCAAAGCCAAACACACGGGCGGCACATGAAAGCTCGGACATCAGGGTGCCTGGCCCTGATACGAGGGCCAGTCTCAAACCACAAGAATTTCATTTACACTACTTGACTTTGTGCGTGTGCGGTGTGTGTGTGTGTGTATGCATATGTCTATGTGCACAGTATGCGTATGCTGAAGTGGATGAATGCATCTATCACCACATTGAAGTTGTTAGTAAATTCTGTATATATAGCAGCCAAAGCATGTGCTTGCTGTTTGAAGTGATTTCAGCCATGCCCTGCATCAAACGAGTGATGGGGCCAAAGTGAGACTCTCCCATCTCAGCATCAATCCTCTTTGTTCCCACTCTCCCTCTGACAGGTGTGGCAGTTTTCACTCAAGTCCTTCTGTTCTTTTTTTCTTTCCTCTTTTTTTCTTGTTCCCCCTCTTTCTGCTTTTCACCCCTCCCCTCTCTGTTTCTTCCTTTCTCTATGCCCTCTCTGTCCAGGGAGTCATTATTGCTTTGGTAAATATTTCATAGCCCTCAATACCTCACCACACAGCCACCTGCCAACCTCAGCTCATCCTGTCCTGTCTCACACACACACACACACACACACACACACACACACACACACACACACACACACACACACACAGACACAGAGGCCACAGATAAACAGATCAAACCCAATGAGAGGCAGCCAGCTTGGCTGTGCAGCTCCCACAGATATTTACATTCACACACATCTGGAGTGGAGTGTTCTCTCTCTCTCCCTCCCTCTCTCTCTCTCTCTCTCTCTCTCTCCAGTCCCTTCTTTTATGGTGCTCACTTTTAAAGTGAGGGGGTGGGGGAGGTTGGGTTGCGATAAAGGCAAAGATTCCCTGGATGTTGTCAAATATGTGCCCCAACACCGCTTTGCTTTTCAGAAGCTTCATCTGTTTTTTTCCCCCCTTGCCTTCAGTTTTTAGGTTTTTTTATACACGCACACACACACACACACAGTCAAACACACACACACACACACACACAGTCACACACACAGATGAAAGGCAATGTTCAGAAGCTGCCATGCTTGCGATGGTGAGGAAGGGAAAGAGAGAGAGAGAGAGACTGAGAGAAAGAGAGAGATAGACCGAGAGAGGAGAGTGTGAATACTAACCTGCTCCTTCCTCAAATCTCTGACCTTGAAGAGAAGGCCAGAGGGTTGCTCTCCCATCTCTCTCTCTCTCTCTCTCTCTCTCTCTCTCTCTCTCTCTCTCTCTCCGCTCTCTCTCACCTCATCCACCCTGTTTTTCCCTCTTCCTCTACCTGTTTTCTTTGACTGGGTTACAGAGGTCCCTTGCATCACTTGTGGTGTTGTCTTTTTGTCTACCTGTCCCTGTCACACACACACACACACACACACACACACACACACACACACACCGACATGTTCACACCTACACACACACACACACATCCCCTCCTACCACACGCTCTTTCCTACCTCTTAAAAGGACTTATGAGGCCCAAAGTTGCAAGTGAAATATTCAGTGTGGACTAAAGCGCCTGGAGTCGTCTCGGAGTCGCGTGGCGCGGTGCGGAGTGGCGCGTGTGCGCTGGATACCTGAGCGAGCCTCTGGCCGTCCCTCCTCCCGCCATAAATAAATGAAGGAGCCGCGGCCGTCCGAGTGGCATCAACATCCCCTCAGTCACGCGCCGCCGCACCTTTCATCTGTCCATCCTCGGATGCAGAGGACGGAGAGAGAGGGAGGGAGGGAGGGAGAGAGATGGATGAAGGAGGCATTAATATGCAGCTGGTGTGAAAACCTTCCGGTTGAGTTGTGTCACTCTCGCTGACTGCCCGCTACTGCTCTGTTTACCTGTTAGGATGATGGGGGACGCTGGTTTTGGAAAAGAAGGAATATATAAATATACATGCATGAATAAAAAATGGGAGAAGTAAAAAGACATTCCGGTGGAACACCATATTGCTTTCAATGATCTGGACATGCTGTGGACTCACTAGCGATCTTTATTTATTTATTTTATTATATTTTGTGAAAATTCACGAGCTGTCGAGAGATGCTCTTTGATGGTTTCCTGCCGCTGAAAACTCACATCCTCAGCACGCAGACTTGGAGACTGCACACACATAAGCACACACACACACATAAGGACACATACACACGCACACACACACACACACACACACATAATCACACACACATAAGCACTCACACACACACACACACACAGGGCTGGTGGATATGGACAGAAAAGGCCAGTGGACCGTACAGCCGATGGCGGTACTGGCATGAACCGCTGAGAGCCGGACAGGCCTTTTTTTCCAGACGCCGTATTCACCGGGGAAACGAAAGAAACGAAAGAAGTAAAAAGAACGAAAGAAGTGGTGGTGGAGGGGAGGGTGGGGGGCGTAACAAATGTTTTGGCTGCCATCGAAGCTCCGAGGAGCCGCTTGCCAATAACGGTAGTGTGTTTTCTTTCCCACTGACCCCCTGGGAGGGCGACCTCTGGACTTCCGGCCGCGAGTACGGCCAGTTCCACCAGAAAAAAAAGCAACAGTGAAAGAAAAGAGAGAGTGAACAGATCAAGTGATCTGAGAGAGAGAGGAAGAGAGAGAGTTGTGGAAAAAAATAAAAAGAGGAGGAAAAGAGGGAGTGATTTGCTGTAAGCGTATCCCCCCTTGTGATTACAAGAATGGGCCTGTATGCCTAAGTGAGATTGGGGTTAAGAGGGGGGGGGGGGGGATAATTCCTGCTAACACTGTAATCTGCACAAGTCAGAGGAAGGCCAGGAGACACAAGTGCAATGAGGAAGAGGTAAAGAGGGTGCGATGAAGACGTTTACAGGCCGCTCTACACCCCTCTGCCTCAGGGCAGGAGAGGTCAGGGCAGGTCATGGCCACCTCAAGCCTCCATTTACCCCCCTCAAACACACAAACACACACACACACACCTCCCCCATGCCCTGTGCTGGTGGTGTAAATCAGTGGTGAGGAAGTGAGGTGACACTGGCTGTGGGCCGTGCTGACACTACGGCTGCTATAATTAGCCACAGCACCGGTGGGGAGGCTGCATCAGCTCCGGCCATCTCTCCACCACCACCACCCCTGCAGGCCATGCAGATTACAGCCACAGCCACAGCCACTGCCCTACCTAAACGGCCCAGGAAGGAACTCACACACACACACACACACACTACAACGTCTGATTGCGTCTCGCCCTCCCCACTCCGCAACACCTGTGCGTGGCGTTGATCTGAAGGCGATACGCATCGGAGGAAAGCGCACCGCAGATAAGCAATGGAGTCCGACTGCACTGCACATGAGAAGAAGAAGGGGTACTGGTGCTATCGGGCTACAGCGATCACGCCTCATCCAGCGGAGCTGAAGCAGGGCCCCCACGCTGTCAGATTACAGCCAGGAAGTGTTTCCCCCCATGCTTTCTCATCACTAATGCATGGGAGCGTGCCTACACACGACCTTCAGATACAAGGGGGCCGCGGCCCGCCGAAGAGACGAAGCGATTCAGCTCCACGCCAAAATGTTTAGAGGCCTCATGAAATACTGACATGCAGGGGCAGTGTGTGTGTGTGTGTGTGTGTGTTAATGCTGACATGCAGGGGCAGTGTGTGTGTGTGTGTGTGTGTGTGTGTGTGTTAATGCTGACATGCAGGGGGGAGAAATAAAGGGAGGAAGGGTTCTGGAAAGAGGATACCTCTACACTCCTCTCTCTATCTCTCTTTTCATCTCCCCCATGTCTTTTTTTCTCCACTGCTGTTGTTGCTTCTTTATTTCCGTCATGCTCTCTCTCTGTCTGTCTATCCTGCTCTTGCTTGCTCTGGCCGTTGTCCTGAGGCGCTATCAGTGTAGCTCCTGTGTTACCAGATTACGGAGAAGATAAAGGGGAAATAAATGGAGTGCTTTGCCACTGGACACAGGTCAACAGTACTTGTCTCCTTTTTTTTGCTGTTGTTTTTGCTTTACTTTTTTTCTACTTTGCTGCTCTTTTTTCTTTGTTCAGTTCTTTTTGTTTTTCTCTCTCCTTTCCTCTCCCCCCTCTTGTTTGTGTTTGGAGGGCGAAGCGATTTGGGAGTTTTCGGTGTGTAATGAAGGTATTGATTTTAATTTCTTCCGCTGCACTTTAGGCCAGCCTCCACGTCCTTCAGGTGGTTTCAGACTGCCAGTCATAAATAAGTAACTCTGGCCCTGCACACAAAGCTGAGGCAGCACTGGAAATTACAGCTCAACTCAACTCTTGCTTACTTTTTCAGGTGTGTGTGTGTGTGTGTGTGTGTGTGTGTGTGTGCGTGCGTGCATGTGTGCATTAGACTATGTGTACATATGTGTTCATGTCCATGTAAAAGTTTGTTTATGTTAATAAGTTTATATATGGTATGTAATTTGTTTAAGGTAAGGTTTGTTTGTGTGTGTGTGTGTGTGAAAGAGAGAGAGAGAGAGACAGTGTGTCTGTCTGGCTGTGAGTTTGTCTGTGTCTGTGTCAGTTAGTGTGTGTGTGCACCTGTCACTGACTACCAGAGTAGTCCAGCAGTGTCAGCAATAAGATCTTTCCATCTTAATCTCACTAGTGTGCCTTCTGTTCTCTCTCTCTCTCTCTCTCTCTCTCTCTCTCTCTCTCTCTCTCTCTCTCTCTCTCTCTCTCTCTCTCTCTCTCTCTCTCTCTCTCTCTCTCTCTCTTTCTTTGTCTCTCTGTCTATCTATCATTCTGTCTCTGCTGGGGGTGGGAGGGCACACATAGAGCAGCTGAGTGAGAGTGTCATTCTCAGGCTGAGTGCCAAACCTGCCTCCCCCCCACCCCACCCCCAATTCTGCCCCCTGCAGATGATCGGGACGACAGAAACAGAGGGAGGACAGTAGGGTGGGGACAGGAAGCACCCTGGGTAATCTAACGAGCGCCGGGGGAGCCGCAAAACCATGGACCGGGCCCGTTCATCTGACACCCTTGATGATGTCTAAAGGTTAAGCGGTTAAAAGGTCCGGCTGCTATAAGTGGACGTGCATCGCTCCGCTGCTGAACACGATACCCTGGGAAGCACAATAATGGCCCTGTGCAGTAGCCTGGCTTCACTAGCCCCGCAGATACCGAGAGAGAGAGAGAGAGAGAGAGAGAGAGAGAGAGGCAGCGACGAATAAATGGGAGCGTGCTAGTGTGTTAAGAGTGTGAGCGAATGGGCGAGACAGGAAAAAAAAATAATGAAAAGAAAGAATTGATGCTGAGTAGCGCAAGTTTTAATGGGTCTGTCAGAGTCATATTGTTTATGCTATGTTCCAGATTAATCCATTCTTCTTTTATGACCCTCCGCAGCCATGGTAAATTGTTGAGCGTGTGTGTGTGTGTGTGTGTATGTCGTGTGTATGTGCCTGCGACTGTGTGTGTGTGTGTGTGTGTGTGTGTGAGTGTGTGAGAGTGTGTGTGTCAGTGTGTGTGAGTGTGAGTAGGCTGGCCTGGCCACTGCTGAGTTACGCCTCAGGGATCAGTGCCACACACGGGCAGAAAATAAATCAGCGGGAAGATTTAACACCAGGCAATACCTGGGCCTTTGTAAATAAAACCATGGATGTTTTTACACTCCTTTCACTCGCTTTTTTCCTCCTCTCTCTCTCTTTCACTCTCTCTCTCTCTTTGCTTCCCCCCCCCCTCCCTCGTTCTCCCTTGCTCTTTCTTGCCTGAAGGGTTGTTATTGAATCTCAAATGGAGTGTGTATGTGAGAAACGTGAGGTGGAAAAGAACGAAATGAGAGGTGCAGTGACAGAGAAAGAGAAAGGGAGAGAGAGAGAGAGAGAAAGGGAGAGAGAAAGAGAAAGGGAGAGAGAGAGAGAGAAAGGCTGTGTGACAGAGATGTATGGTGTGAGTTGTGAGACAGAGTAAGGGAAACAGTGTCTGTGTGTGTGTGTGTGTGAGAGGAGGGGGAGTGGAAGACAGGGTAGGGGTTTTGGATGTGCCTGAGGTGCATAGATAACTGTCAGACATGCTGAGCACAGATTCTCCTCTCATCTCTTTTCTTCTCCTGTCCTCTCCTCTCATCTCTTTTCTCCTCCTCTCCTCTCTCGTTCCTCTCTCCTCTTCTTTCCTCTCTCCTCTCCTTGCATCTCGTTGCCTTCGCTCTCCTCTCTCCATCACCCCCACCTCCTTTTGTCTCCTCTCCTCTCCTCTCTCCTCCTCTCCTCTCCTCTCTCTTCATCTCTTCTCCTCCTCTCCTCTCTCCTCCTCTCCTCTCCTATCTTCTCCTTCTCTCCTCCTCTCCTCTCCTCCTCTCCTCTCTCCTCATCTCCTCTCCTCTCTCCTCCTCTCCTCTCCTCTCTCCTCATCTCCTCTCCTATCTTCTCCTTCTCTCCTCCTCTCCTCTCCTCCTCTCCTCTCTCCTCATCTCCTCTCCTCTCCTCTCCTCTCCTCTCTCCTCCTCTCCTCTCCTCTCTCCTCCTCTCCTCTCCTCTCTCCTCATCTCCTCTCCTATCTTCTCCTTCTCTCTTCTCCTCTCTCATCCTCTCCTCTCTCCTTCTCTTATTTTCTTTTCCCTCTCTTTCCCTCTCCTCTCCTCTCACCTCCTCACTGTTCTTCTCTCTCTATCCTTCTCTTCTCTTCCCCTCTCCCTCTCTTATCCCTCTATTTTCCTCTCCCCTCCTCTCATCTCATCTCTTTGCTACTCCTCTATTTCTCTCTCCTTCTCCCCTCCTCTCCTCTCTTTCCTCTCTCATCCTCTTCTCTTCTCTCTCCTCTCTTCTCCTTCTCTCCTCCTCTCCTCTCTCCTCTCATCCTCTCCTCCTCTCCTCTCTCCTCATCTCCTCTCCTCTCATCCTCTCCTCTCTCCTCTCCTCCTCTCCTCCTCTCCTCTCCTCTCCTCACTGCTCCTCTCTCCCTCTCAGCGGGAACTCCGCGGCACCACCTGGCTCCCATCCGGCCCCTCGCTCCACACAGGAAACAGCAGGCGAAACTGGAGGAGAGACCGAGAGAGGGAACAAAAGACAAGAGAAGAAAGAATGAGACTGAAAAAGGGAGAGAGATAGAGAGAAAAATGAAGATGGGGATAGAGAGAGAGAGAGAGATAGAGAGAGGAAGAGGGGGGAGAAGAGAGGAAGAGAGAGAGAGGAAGAAGAAGGGGGGAGAGAGAGAGGAGGGAAGGAGAGAGAGAGAGGAAGAGGGGGGAGAATAGAGAGAGAGAAGAAGAGGAGAGAGATAGAGGAGGGAGGGAGAGAGAGAGGAAGAGGAAGAGGGGGGAGAAGAGAGAGAGAGAGAGAGAGAGAGAGAGAGAAGAAGAAGAAGAGGGGAGAGGGGCCGGAACAACTTGTTCATCCTGCCTTCCCGCGGCTGGCAGCCCAGAGACAGCCAAAGGGAATGGAGAATGCTCAGCGCTCTGTCAGGCCTTCATGACTTATACATAACGCACTGTGTGAAAACGCTTCCTGTGTACCCTGCATCACATTTTTCTCTCTCTGTCTAACCCCCCCCTCCCCCACACACACACTGCCACCACCACTACTCATCCACCATCCTCACTCCTCTCTCTCTCCCTCTCCCTCGCTCCCCCTCGCCCTTCCTCTCTCTCTCTGTATCCATCTCTCTCGCTGCCACTTTCACCATCTCAAAGTTTGTTTTGCTTTCATCTCAAAAGCATTCTCCCCCAGTATTTTTAAAATGTTAATCAATGGCTTTCAAAGAATGCCAGTTGTGTGTGTGTGTGTGTGTGTGTGTGTGTGTGTGTGTGTGTGTGTGTGTGTGTGTGTGTGTGTGTGTGCGTGTGTGTGCAGAGACAGAGAAAAGGGGCACCTTTGTAGAAGGCCACAAATCTGATCTGGGTTCAGTACCCATTGTACACAGCAACACTGATTGCCATCGTCAGACTGTTTCCAGACGAGATCCCTGCACGCACAGGCCCCTACGCTGCGGCTGCCGCACCACCACAGTCACAACAGGCCCCATCAGTACCGCTCAGCCTCATCAGAGAGGGCTTTCTCTTTTGTAGCGCTGCTGCTTGCTGGCACAGCACCCCCACGGTGAAATCAGCTGAGGACAGCACCTTCCCTAATACAGCCTTTAACTTCACCGTTTTCACACCATCCATTATTCATTCCTTAAACAAAGCTGGAGGGGACGAAGCAGCAGCGCGCTGCTCTCATCTACCCAACGCCATGATGGATCTGGACTGGTACGTCATGAATAATGCACGCTGGATGCCAAAGAGAGCCAGACTTCCTCCTCTACTTCCTCTGTCTCTGTCTCTCTGTCCCTCCATCCCTCCATCTCTCCATGTGTCCCGTTTGCGTCGTCTCTCTCCCTCTATGTCTTTTTTTTTCCCCATTCTTGTACATGGGCGTGACATGCTTTCTCTCTCTCTCTCTCTCTCTCTCGCTCACTTGTTCTCTTTCTGCAATCTATGCAAGGCCTTTTTTGTCATATATGGGAATAGACAGCCGACCAGAGGGAAACAGGTGCAGGGAGAGAGAGAGAGAAGAGAGAGAAGAGAAAGAGAAGAGAGGGAGAAGAGAGAAGAAGAAGAAGAAGAAGAAATGTTTCCCCTGTTCCACCAGTGAGAGAGCGGCGCCCATTAAAGTTTCAGCAGGCCAGGGAGATGCTGCTGTTTTGCATATGCGTGGCCCAGAAAGCGCCAGGCGGGAGAGGTGCTTGTGTGTGTGTGTGTGTGTGTGTGTGTGTGTGTGTGTGTGTGTGTGTGTCGTGTTGTGCGTTCAGCTTCTCCCCCAGTGTGGAGACGGAGACCCGTGCTTTCACGGCCAACCTTTGCCTTGTGCGCACGGGGAGTGCGTGGGACACGGAGCCTGCAGACACTGATTTGTTGTACAGTGACTGTGTGCCATTGTTCCTCTGGGCGAGCGTAATGTTGTGTTTGTACGTGTGCCTGAATACTCGCTGTTCCCTCACACGCACTCGTTTGACAAATAGAAGCTACCTAATGCTCTGAAATTCTCACTCGCTCTCCCTGCCCCTGTTTGTGTATGAGTGTGAAACACTGTGTGTGTGTGTGTGCGTGTATGTGTGTGTATGTGTGTTTTATAACAAATTCTTTCTCCTCTCACACACTCAAATATTACTTTATGATGAGGGATTTCGATCCAGTTTTCCGTATGAGGTAATATGTTTCACCTGCTTAGAATCCGTTCATCCTCCCATTGCTGTGCAGCCGTGGTGTGTGCGCCACACACACACACACACACACACACACACACACACACACACACACACACACACACACACACACACACACACACACACACACACACACACAAGAACAGGAGAGTACAAGTTATACACTCTTCTTTCTATGTCACAGTATTCCTCCCTGTGGCTGCGGCTCTCACACACACACATCGTATCATGACACACACACACACGCATCTCAGGCACTTGAGATTACACTGAGCATAACGTAAAGTGTTCCATTTTTAAAACATTATAAAAAAGGCGAACTATGAGTTCCGGTATTAACTCGGCTCAGTGGAGCCTAAATCAAAACAAAGCTGGCTTTTCTCACCATGGTGATAGTGAAGGAGGAGGAGGAGGCCTGTGGATCAGGAAGGTCGTCATGTTTTATTTAAACTCCATCTCCCTAATTTGATATCATTTTTTTCTCGTTTTTGTTCTTTTTAAAAGAGAGAGAGAGAGAGAGAAGTGAAGTTAAGTTGCTGCAGGTATGCGGCAGCAGCTGAAGCAGCAGGAACAGGGCTGGTAGCCCGAGGGCATCTTGCTGGCGGGAGGGTCCGCTGAGACTCCCCATCTCCTCTGCTGTACACCGTGGCTGCTGCTTGGTGCCGCTCACCCCTTCTGAAGTTGCCCTTGGTTCTACATGTGTAGCGGTAATTATGAATGAGGGCGACTAAGATCTGTACAAAACCATCAAACATTTTACAGCTTGCTGCTATTGTAATAAAGATCAATGGACGTGATATCAGTCATCATCTAGAATAGGGAGAAGATGCCTTCCCCTCTCTCTCTCTTTCTCTCTATCTCTCTCTCTCTCTTTCTCTCTCTCTCTCTCTCTCTCTCTCTCTGTGTCACGCTACCCTTTCTCCCTCCCTCTCTCCTTGTCTCTGTCTTTGCCTTTCATTTCTCCTGTTCGCACATTTGACTTGAGAGAAGATATAGGCTTTAATTGCCCTGTGTTGGAGCTCCTTAGGCGTGGACGTGCTTGACTGACACCTACGGCAAAGATCCTTGATTACTTCGCTTTAACCCTCTCTGCCTACGGTATGGTAGGCCTACTCATGGAAAAACTTTTTGGGGGAAGAGACAGTGTATGCACCTTATACGCATGCTGATTCAAGCTGTCAAGCATGTGTGTGTGTGTGTGTGTGTGTGTGTGTGTCTGTGTCTGTGTGAGTGTAAATTTGTCTGTCTTTGTTTTTGTGTCTGTACCTTATACAGATGCTGATTCAAGCATCCAGACTAGAGAATCTCACCCTATACTTAGTACATGTGTTGTTTGTTTGTCTGTGTGTATGTGTTTCTGATGTGAGTGAGTGTGTGTGTGTTTTTGTGTCTGAATCCATGTCTGGGTTTGCAGAAGAGAGGTCTAGAAAAGAGAGAGCGGAGGAGAGAGAGAGAGAGAGAGAGAGAGAGAGAGAGAGGAGAAGAGGAGGATAACAGGCTGAGAGAGGCCGAGCGGCGTGCGGAGCGGTGGAGAGAGAGAGAGAGGGAGAGAGAGAGAGAGAAACTAAAAAAGATCTACAACTACAGTTAGACATAGTAGAAAAGTACTGTAAGACCTGGGCCCTAGAGATAAACCTAGACAAAACAAATGTAATGATTTTCCAAAAACGCCCCAAATGCCAACAAAACAAACACCAATTTAAAATAAACAATTCTATCAACCCCCACACCATGAGCTATACCTACCTAGGTATAACAATGACAGCATCAGGGAGTTTTAACATGGCAGTGAATGCACTAAAGGAAAAAGCTCGAAGAGCCCTAAATGCAATTAAAAGAACATTTTATAATCTCCAAATTCCAATTAAAATCTGGCTTAAAATATTTGATAGTGTCATACAGCCCATTGCGCTGTATGGTAGTGAAGTATGGGGTCCACTCAGTCATCATAGCTATACCAGAGACTTTCTAATGTGGAGACACAGCACTCAAAAAATACTCCATAGAAATGCATGGGGCTAGTTTGTCACGCCAATATGGCCGTTGTCTACACATATCCCACCCCTTCCTCGGCAAAACGTCGACATGTGAATACATTGAGCCAATCATATGGTGTGTTGTGAAGACATCGTGCCAAACATGTGTTGTGATCTCGCCGCTGGAGCAAGATTGGTGTTGTGAAGCCTTGCAAACGCGCATTTCTGCCGAAATGGATGCCCGACGAGTGCCCAAAAAGCGTTGTCAAATGGCCGCTGAGTGGAGGGACTTGCCTAAAAGGACTTTGGCCATACTCACTGGAACAAACACACAATAGAATCTCTACATGCTGAGTTCTGCAGATACATTCTACAAGTACAGAGAAATACACCAACAAATGGATGTAGAGCAGAATTAGGTAGATACCCACTAATCATTAACATCAACAAAAGAGCACTCAATTT
This sequence comes from Alosa sapidissima, assembly GCF_018492685.1. NCBI lineage: Eukaryota > Metazoa > Chordata > Actinopteri > Clupeiformes > Clupeidae > Alosa > Alosa sapidissima. Next base: position 7,505,838 of record NC_055970.1, read on the forward strand.
TCTAAATCACCTTAAATCCAGCCCACAAGACCAAACCCAAGAGCTAAACCCAGAAAAAAGTCCCCTACATCAGTTGTTGCCACACACCCACTCTGATCAGTCTCACAAAAACACTGTTTTCCAAAAACCAATCAGAGTAAACCAAATTATGAAACAATGTAAAGAATCCTATTTGGAATATTGGAAAGAAGAAACTAAAAATCAAAGCAGATTACAATGCTATCTGGCCCTAAACCGAGAATATAAATTAGCAGAATATCTTAATACTGTCAGAGATAGAAAACAGAGACTGACCCTTACCAAGTACAGGCTAAGTGACCACAAATTGGAAATCGAAAAAGGAAGACTCAGAAAATCATGGCAACCAAAAGAACACAGAATATGTGGTTACTGCATGACAGGTGAGGTCGAGACAGAGATGCACTTCCTCCTACAATGTACATCCTTCGATCAAACAAGAAACCTTTTCTTCAACAAATTTAAATCAGAAATCCCTATTTTAATGAACTTAATGACATATCAAAATTAAAGATACTATTAGGAGAAGGAGATAAAGCATATCTTGCTGCCCAGTATGTATCAATATGCCACAATCTGAGGACAATGAGTGACCTATATCGACAAATAAACACACACACAGACACACGCACACACACACACACACACTGCATCATACACTGCATTTTATTTTACTTTTACCTATTTATTTTATTCTTATGAAAATCTACTGACATGTATGTGTTAAAATTTATTGTATAACTGCTTTGGCAATATAAGTGAGCTTGTCATGCCAATAAAGCATTCTTGAATTGAATTGAATTGAATTGAATTGAGAGAGAGAGAGAGAGAGAGCAGAGGAGAGAGAGAGAGAGAGAGAGGAGAAGAGGAGGATAACGGGCTGAGAGAGGCCGAGCGGCGTGCGGAGCGGAGGCTCGGTGGGTAGGAATCGCTCTTGCCCCCGCAGGGTCGGACTGACCAGAGACGGCTTTAGGGGAAGCGAGATCAAACGCAGCTCAGTCTGACAGCTGCAGATAAAGACCCAGGAGTCTCGCTCCACTACAAAGCAGCCTCTTCCACTCTTCGCCTTGCCGAGGCTTGGCTTTAGAGCTGCCCGGTATGACCTCCTCCGCAAGAACACACACACACTCACTCACCCCACACACACACACTCTCTCTCACACACACACACTATAACAACAACAACACTCTGAATGCATCCCTCCAACCTTCACCTAGACACAATAAACATCTGTGTGTGTGTGTGTGCGCGCATCAGTGAAGGTGCAGGAAGTGGGGGAGGGTTGGCCATAAGTTATGTAGTAAAATAATACAGCTCACCTCAGCCCTTGACAAGATAGGCGCTCAAAAAGGAGCCTCTAGCCGGTGGGGTTATGGATGTATCCATAAAGCGAGCCGTGCAGTCTGCACCACATCCAGGTTTTGTGGCTGTCCTGATTTTTAGTGTCACTTTAACAGACCCCTGATTGATTTGTCTCTATCTCCGAGGGCACGCATAGGCTAGCGTTACATTGCCAGCGCTCACTCAGCCTGTGATTAATGCACTTACGGTTTCTTCATGGATGATTATACCCTGAAATAAGTATCCAGGCAATACATTATAAAAACGGAGGGCCTGTCAAATATTGGAAAAATATGTGGTGGAGCATTTGTGGGTTTCACCCAAAGTACTTCTTGGTGCTTCACTACTGCAGTGCTTTTCCATGTTTGTTTATGCTGCTCAGCCACTAAAGATTGCACTCGAAATCTCTTAAGAGCATAAGTTATTATGTTGTCTTTTGGAGATAGGGGTGAAGAGAAATCCATAGCTGTTTGTCTATTTTGCTGATAGGGCCTGAAGGAATGTGTTTGTGGACAGTTTGGACTCGAGCTCATTTTCGGAGCCCTGTGTTCTCCGAAATCATGGTGGTGTGTTTGCTCTCGCTCTCTCGCTTGCTCGTTCGCCCGTTCGCCCGTTCCATTGCAAGTGGATGATTCTTCTGAGCTCCTCATTCCCACATACCCTCCAAGAAAGTCATTTAATGTCCGACAACAATGCAGGGACTCTTATCAGGCTTAGAAACACCACTAAGCGTGTTGCCATTCAGCATAAGCAATATCAGCTTAAAAAAATGAGGCTGCGATCGAAGCCGTTTGGCATTTAAACTTTAAAAGACACCCATAATCTGGCAAGAGTCTATTTAAAGGGTAAATCAAATATTGTTCTGGATAATCATTTTATCTGATATGTGAGGATCCCAAACAGCCTTATCAGCCGCGCACTCGCAGTTGTTGTGTCTTTTTTTTTAATCCTGCATTCTGTCTGCAAGGTTTTAATTGATTCTGTCGCGCGGCGGCTTTTCGGAGGGAGATAATGCATTTGCGAACATGGTGTTGGAGTGGCTGTTTGAAGCATGCTGCATTTGTCCGGGTTTATTTTGCTTTCTCCCCCCATCGTCCTGTCCTTCAAAATATCTGTCTGATTTTTTTCTGGGTGACAGTGTTGTCCCTTGGGTGGTATTTTTCCAACTGTGTGATTAGCTTTTCTAGCATTGCTAGCATTATCATGTGCACAGTTAATGTCTGTCACAGTTAGGCCCGAAACCTTAAGCTTCGAACTCAAACCACACCCTAACCGAGACATGTTAAAACAACTGGAATTGGCTTTTCTGCCCTGTTTTCTGTGTTCTCTGATACTCACACATTTTACAAGTCCACCAACATGCACCACAACACAAGCACAAGCACGGCGTAAAAACTAGTAAATCTAAAGTGATTAAAAATAGTAAAGTGATTAAAAATAAAAATAAATATGAAAGCAACCCTTAAAGTTTGGATGAACTCCTGAAACCTTCGGGTTTCTCCTCATCCCCTGCTGTGCTGGGAGCTGATAACGCCTCAGCCAATCCACGGCAGACCTCTTCTCACCTCACCTCCTCCTTGCCCACAGCCACGGGGCCTGCCCAAGGAAAGCTGTTTATCCCAGAAGCTGGTTAAGTAGAGGCCTGGTCGGCTGGATCCTGAGAGGGTAACATGTGATGAGGACAAACACCAGCCTATTTAGTCTGGTCTGAGAACGCATCAGTAAACAGCACAGAATGGAAGCAGCTGTTTGTTTTTCCATGGTGGCCTTCTTTTACTCTCTCTATCTCTCTCTCTCTCTCTCTTTCAGGCATAGGTTGTGCTTTGAGACACACAGCCATCTAAGTTGCAGGGTGTGGGAATTGGGATGAAGTGGTAGGACACTGTAAAGCAGAAGAGTTTTAGCCCTTAAGTAGTAGTGGAGGTTGTCCACATCAAAGTTTTGCTGCACCTTCTCCATGTCAAAACTTTTATTTGCTTCCTGTTGCAGAACATCCTGTTTATTTTGAGAAGATGTTCAGTACATATTGTATGTCACTGTGAGACAGTTATTGTGAAACTGACACTGTGGTTTTGAAAACAGCACAAGAGAACAGATCCTGTGACATTTTATTTCTGTCAGAGGGACGATTTTCCCATTACGGGCATTTCCTCATTACGAGGGCGTGAGAGAAATGCGAACAATTCCATCCGCCAAATTCCATGACAAGTCAGTGGCATTCTGTGGCAACAAATGTCTTATTAAATTCGGAGCAAATATCTGAACACGAACGCTTGAGGCGGTTACACCGTGTCATTTCCTCCTGTCTAATCTCCCGCGGCGTGTTTCACGCCCTGTGGGACGGGACAGGAAGGCCATTAACACAGCCGGAGCCATGTGACGGTCACATGATCCCGATGGTGTGGAAAAGGCATCTGTGACGGTAATCCACAGATCAGTGTCCTGCCATAGCACAACCGGATCCCCCTCCACACACACACACACACAGCCGAGACCCCCCGAGCTAAAACAAAACGCAAACACACACACACGCAGATGGACAAAAGCTCCTATTAATCACTTATTTAATTGAACCCCCGTCGAACACATAAGAAAACCTCCTATGCGGCCACAGGGATTTCTCGGTTTCTTACCCCTTCTCTCTCTCTCTCTCTTTTGAGAAGCAGATGTGACCATGCTGTGTAAGGTGATAGGTAGAGGTCAAGCCCGTCATCTTAAGATCCCGCTGCTCTCTCTGTTTTACTGGTTCGGCTGCAGCAGAGGCCACTGACTCATCTCCTCCATCGCATCACCGTCCCTCTTGAACTGTGCCTATTCATCCCCTGCCCCTCCTGGTTTTACGAGCCACACGGCGTCCGTGTAGCACCTCCGCTCCCATGGGCCTGTTGGGATTTTTTGAATGTTCCTTTTGGCAAAGGAGGGTGTGGTTCATGGGTCTCTTTTAACGGTGCAGCACGGCTCTTTACCTTGGCGCTCCACCTCTGGTGACCTCCATCTTTGTGGCGGGGTGCTATCAATGGGTCCTCTCCATGTGTCTGGGGAGGTTAATGATGTTGAGTGTGTGTGTGTGTGTGTGAGCTGCTCTGTGGTGTAACGCAATAGTTAGACTGTAGTGTCCATGTCTCATGTCTCCACAGCCACACCACCACCACCACCAAGCCAGCTCCCGCCGATATTACCACCCCCACAACCCCCCCTGGCCGAGGCTATCCCCCACTCCCCCCCGCCCCCGATCCCATCTGCATGGAGGGGGATTCCATGGGCAGGCCACTAACCGCTGATTACCCACCCAAAAGTGCAGCGTTCTTTTCCCCTCCGTTCTGCTTCCCCAGTGTCTGGAACGAGCAGCAGCGGCGCAGAGCCCGAATCAAAGCCCTGCTCTGTTATTAAACCCGTGCAGCTCTTGAGGAAAGAAAACCCTACTGTGAGCTTAAAAGGAGTTGTCTCATTTGATCATTTATTACACATTTAAAGTGGTTTTGAAATGGCTGAGGCCGGTGCGGTCTGCGTCCCCTAATTGGGCTTCTCTTTCTCCCATTAATACATCCAGACTCGTGATCCCAGCGAAAAGGCACGAACGGGCTCCCAACAAAAGCACTTGTCAACGGTTAACAGTTGTGCTGTTACCATTCAGGGATCAGATTTGCGTTTATGCGCAGCTGTCGCCAGCCACCCCAGAAAAGGCCCCGCTAAGCAAACTTACCAACCAGAGACATTATCATTCCATGTTTGGGAGCCACTGATTGGTGCAGACAGCTTGAGCGCTTGGCCAACTTTCAATCGAGCGAAAATATGACAATCCCAGTGATGTTAAGCTTTTCTTAAACTCATCGCGAACTTACCATGCTGTTATTTCATTGTGTGCATCTTTTATGGTGTTTGTACTTCATGAGATGAATTATAGCCCCTCCTCTGAAGGGGAACACTGTGGTAAAGAAATGAAAATGAAATGTAATATACTTTTTTTTGCCATCATATCATTGGCTAGTTGGGCCACATAGTGTTCCATCAGTGACAATCAGTATTCAGTCTCATGAAGCCACTTATCTTCCCTTCTCTTTTTATCGTCCAGCTCTCCTCCCCTCTCCTCTCTTCTCTTCTCTTCTCTTTCCTTCTCTCTAGCCTTCTCTTTTCTCCCTGCTCTGTTCTCATCTCCATCTTTAACTCTGCATTTTTGTGCCCCTCCCAGTATAGCCCCCCCCCCCCCCCTCCTCCCTTCCCTGAATCCAATCTGCCTCATAATTCACCACTGTTGTCTCTCACCTTGACGTACACCTAGTAAACGTGTAAAACATTCCGCCGGGATTTGCTCCATTTTAATAACACGCACTCCTCTAGCAGTGGCCGAGCAGAGAGAGTGAGAGAGAGAGAGAGAGAGAGAGGGAGATATCAGTTACTTACTTTTTAAGGATTCTGGCACGGGGGGCTGCACGAAACACTCCGCTCGGAGGGAACGGAGCCCCCGTTCCAAAACCAACAGACGGACAAGCGAGCAATTTTCGCAAATGCGGTTTTCAGTTTCTGCGCATATTTTTCCAGAGCGACTCCCGGGCCATGATGAAATCTGCGTTTGGCCCCTGACCATGTGTCTTACCTGCGCGAGTGTCAGGTGATAGCCTTCCCTAATTAGTCCAGAAGGCAAACAGAGAGCCTTTTTCTCGCCTGGGTTTTTCACATGGCCCTCAGCGCCTCTAAATATGTCGCTCCTCTGGTAAAATGTGATCTTTGCGTTAATGAAGGACACGCTTCGTTTCCTAAACTCAATTCACCTCCCGGCCTCTAGAGGGAGCTTTGCCTTGCCCTGTCGTTTTTCTTTCTCCTGTGTTGTTTTTAACTTTTTCATTGCTCCCCCCTCACCATACAACCCCCCTAACCCCCTTAAGTTCAATATCTCTCAAGTCTGGTATTTGTATTATAACAACTGACTGCAGTGTGTATGTGTGTGTGTGTGTGTGTGTGTGTGTGTGTGTGTGTGGGGGGGGGGGGGGTCCATGTACTTGTGCATCTGTGTCTGACAGCATGTGTGTGTGTGAATGTGTATGCATGAGTCTACGTGTATACTGTAATGTGTGTGTGTGTGTTTTCCAACACAATGCGCCCCATACCAGTCTGAGATCTGAGTCCCTCACTCTGGCACGCGCTCAGCACTGGCCAAACGGCGAGCTGAAACAGAGGCTCCTCAGACATCACCGGCACCTTGTCCAGCAGCCGCGGCTCCCTGACCGCAACCACCCCCCCTCTCTTCACACACACACACACACACACACACACACACACACACACACACACACACACACACATCAGCCAGCCCACCCCAAACCCAACCCTCGGCCCACAGGCTCTCCACTGGCCCTCCGCTGGATGCCCAGAGTGGTGCTGGTCGGAGCGGTGGCCCTGCCGAGCTGTCATTAGAATATATGTTTCACAAGCAGAGGCGGGATAGTAAAACCTTCAGGCTGGAGTGTTATTATAGCTGGGCCTAACAGGCCACTCTCTGTTTGCTTTATTGGAGTTTAAAAGTGGATTCCGTGTCGGGTTTTTTTGCAGACATGAGTAGACGTGGTTTGAGGGTGTGTGTGTGTGGGGGGGGGGGGGGTGGAGGTGGGTTGGGGTTTGAGTTGGGTTGGGGTGGGGGGGGGGACTGATAAACACACATAATAGCTCATGCTGTTACTGACATAATTTACCTTCTCTCCCGTTTTTTCTCCCTCTGAAGATCAGCGATTCCATTTAATTCATCATCCCTCTCAGTAGGTGACTCAGTGGCGGGCAGCAGGGGGGGGGTGAGAGAGACAACCACACACTCTCACTCATCAGCCCACAGCTTATTCATTGTGCAGTAGCGTTTACAGAGCCCAGACTGACTGACTGACTGACTGACTGACTGATGGGGTGGTGTGCTACGGCACGACAATAACTTTTGGGGGTCACACACGCCGTCCCCAACACCCCACACCACCCCCCTATCTCCTGCTTGGCTGGTGGAACTGAGTTAACAGATTTTCTCCCCTCTGTACCAGGCCTTAAATCAGCTGGGCATTTAAAAAAAAAAAAAAACATGCTCCATCTGAAGTCCCCCCCCCCCCCCCCATCCTTTTGTTTGCTCATGTTTTCCTTTTCCTGCGCGGCCGTCCCTGGCCCGAGCGTGTAATAGAGCGCATATTGGCCAGGGCCGAGGGCCCGCTGTGACCGGGCCCCGATGTGTGCTCCTGATTATGAAGGCCTCCTTTTAGTCACTGACAGACATGGTAATAAAAGTGTCCATAAATTGAATTTGTGCTTTTGAAAGGAGCAGGGATATCTAAGGAGCGTTTCAGCTGATTGTCTCCAGCCGCTGTGGCAGGGCTTCAGTGGCTTGCTGGGGAAAGTTGATCCCACTGCGGCGGGGGTGGAGGAGTTTTGGGGGTGAACGGGGGAGGAGAAGGGTGGGGATGGAGTGATGGGTGGAGAGGTGGGTAAGATGTGGTTGGGGTAGAGGAGTGTGTGTCTGTGTGTGTCTGTGTGTGTGTGGAGGGGGGGGGGGGAGGGGTTGTGAGGGAGTAACAGTAGGCTGCGGGAACCTCGCCCAGGCCAAGCAAAATAAAGAGTGCTTTATTGCTATTCAAAAATCATTTGATTGAGTTTGTGCAAAATGGGGGCACACCGCCATGCATCAGCTGTGTGTGTCTGTGTGTGTGTGTGTGTCTGTGTCTTTTGAGGCTGCATGTGTGTATGTGATGCTGTGTCTGAGGGCTTTTCAGTGTTTTGTCCTGTCATCTGTTCAAACAGCAGCAGCCGCTTTGATGTATGAGATTTCATCAGTGGACGTCTACTGCTTGCGTCTGTGTACGTAACCCTGGCAGAAACCCGCTACCGCTTTCACTCGTGTCTCTCCCCATTGCCTCCGTAATGGGAAGAAAGACAGCGGCCGAGCCTCACCACGGTTAACTCCCCACTCTCCCCTCGCTCTTTCCACGTTCAAACTCTCCGCAGGTCTCCTTCCATTCGCGCAGAGTCTCCACAGGGGGATTCTCTCTCCCTCCATCCCTCCGTCTCTCTCTCCCTCCATCCCTCTGTCTCTCTCTCGCTCTATCCCCCTCTTCTCCACGACTGAACTTGATGGACTGACTCTGTGATTTAGCGCAGGCTGCACTATGATTAAACCAAACATTGTTTCCACTCCCTGGTGTGAGGCGTCTTGAAACACACACACACACACACACACACACACTCACACACACAGACACAGACGTACACACACACTCACTCATTTACTGGAGGCTGGCGGGGGACTCCGCCCTAGGGAGGAAGGAGTGTGTAAGGACCCGAAGAAGGAGTGTATATTTAGACTGGTCACAAGCTGGTCAGAGAAGGGGGGAACTAGAGAATACGGAAAAGAGAGAGAGGTAGAGGGGTAAGGGGGAACTGGGAGAGAGAGAGAGAGAGGTAGAGGGGTAAGGAGGAACTGGCAGAGAGAGAGAGAGAGAGAGAGAGGTAAGGAGGAACTGGCAGAGAGAGAGAGAGGTAGAGGGGTAAGGGGGAACTGGGAGAGAGAGAGAGAGAGAGAGGTAAGGAGGAACTGGCAGAGAGAGAGAGAGAGGTAGAGCGGTAAGGAGGAACTGGCAGAGAGAGAGAGAGAAAGAGAGAGGGAGGAAAGAGAGGGCTAGAGGAAGAAAGGAGAAGGGATAACAGAGGATACGTTTGCACACCAGCGAAGGACACTCTCTTTGCCCCACGTGCTGTCACAGTACCCCAGAATTTGTCATTGGTCTGTCCGAAAAAAACAACAAAAAAAAACAGTTCACACACTTGTGAGGGGAAGGGCTACTGAGGGGACGGGCATTTGGGAGGACAGCCCTGAGAGGTCCCGCAGGACTTCACCGAACCCAGAGGCACTTTGGTTGAGCGGGCTGGAGAGAGGTGGCAGTGGGACCCCACAGCAGCCACATGCCGACGGGGTTGCCAACCCATCGTGCTGTGTGCGTGTGCGTGTGCGTGTGCGTGTGCGTGTGTGTGTGTGTGTGTGTGTGCGTGTGTGTGTGTGTGTGTATGTGTGTGTGTATACGTGTGTATGCGTGCCTAAGTGTGCATCTGCCCTCACTAAATCACACGATCCCTCTTGTGTGCTCTGGGCTGACTCTGCACAGAGGTGAAAGTGTTAACTGTTTGTTTGTGCTCTGTCACAGACGCACACACTTAAGCATGCACGCACATGCACACACATACACACACACATGCACACACATACACACACACACACATGCACAGATAGCTTCTTGGAAAATGTATTCCCCACAACAAATCTTCCCATGGAATGCTGCCAGGTGAGATTGTTGAGGGATTTCTTTTCTTTTCTCTGTTTTCTTTCTTTCCCTCCATCTCTCTCTTTTGTTCCCTCGTTCTCTCTTTCACACACACACACACACACACACACACACACACACACACACACACACAGACACACACACATACTTTACATCTGTTATGTCTACGTTGATGACTGGTCTCAGTTTCCTTTCGCCTGTCTTTGGGTTAGCCATCTTTTCTCTTTTTTCCCCTTCGTGTTGAAGGTCTTCCTTCTTTAAAGCCCGTCTTTGAACACAGATATGACTAAGCCGGTATATCAGAGCCATTATGTGCAATTTCCTGTATTTTATAAGGTACATTTACTGACACCACAACGGTGGCCTGTTCTCTGCCACGAAGTCCGGAAAGTTCTCCCTCGTTCTTATATGCAAACCACATTCATGGAAATCAATATCAAACCAGACAACAGTGCCAGTGGTATTCCGAGAGTTTGTCCCAGGACAGCAGAGCTTCAGCCATACAAAGATTTCATACATGGGTTTTTGACGTGACCCGGTGAAACCTGAAGCTGGAATCAATGTTCTCCAGTGGTTCCTCGCTAGAGGGTTTAAATGCTGGAACAATAAACATTCAAATAGGGCTTATTAAAGGACCTGATGTGTGTGTGTTTTCATTTCACATTGGAAACCCATAGAGTTATAATTATTGCTTACCTTTCGTATTATAGTGTGGAAACCTGTTTCAGAGACTTACCTGTTTGTCTGGGTGTCCCAGCATCACGGGCAACCTTAATTACAATGTTCTTTGTGCTCATTGGGCTTTTTCCTGCCACGGCAATAAAGAGGAGGATTAATCACTGGACTGTCTTTGTGGTTTTAGGCTATAATATGAGGAGCAGGGTATCCTTCAAATCTGGCTGGGTAGACCTGCTCCACTGGCTCTCTCTCTCTCTCTCTCTCTCTCTCTCTCTCTCCATCTGTCTCTCTTTCTCTCTCTCTCTCTCTGTCCGTTGCGTTGACTCATCTCTCTTAAAACGAACATTGTGAACATCACATCTTGGCCTTTTTGCCTGACTGTGTGTGTGTGTGTCCGTCCGTCCGTCCGTCCGTGTGTGTGTCTGTCTGTGTTGGGGGTGGGAGTGTTTAGGGTAAGGCTTTGGCTTAATCTGGTTCTGAACCTGGACACACATATGGAAAATCCTGCTGTGACATTCTCCATGACTCCCTCCGTGAGATGCAGCTCCAGCCGCGGAGAAGCCACAACAGAGCCCAGACAGTAGGAGCTGGAGCTGGGGTTGGTGCTGGGGCTGGCGTGGGCTGGTTGCCTGGATGCCTCTCCTGGGGGGTGGGGGTGGGGGGGGTTATGGAGCAGCCTGCTCTTGGTCTCGGTCAAAACCACGTTCTCTTGACTCATAAATCCACATCATCCAGGTTGCCTGCGAGAGTCTGGCCGGCGAGTCAAGCCTAGAGTCTGAGTCCCAAGATTCAGCTCTCTTTGATTGTGTGTGTGTGTGTGGTGTGTGTCCATGTGCGTGTTGTGTGTTATTTTATTCTGTTTTTTTTGTTTCTTATTCCATGCCACGTGTGTTTGTGTGTGTGTGTGTGTCTGTGTGTGCACGTGGATGCGTGTGACTAGCTGCTTCAAAAAGATTACAGCGTTAGCCACTAAAAGCTAGGGGTAGGTGAGCTTGGTTTTCCTTCTTGCTGGAGGGAATTGAAAATGTATCATGGTAATCACCACACCAGATATATGGCATTTTGCAAGCTGCCTGGTTGGACCTAATGGTCAATAACCATTAGTGAAGGCAACTGATTTTATTTTTTTGTTGTCCCCTAAAGGCTGTCCCCAGCGTGACCTCTAAGGGCCGTTCCGTCTTCAGAGACCCGCACTCCAGCGGGGAGGACTTCTTATTTAACGCAGACTTCCATCACGAGCCTGACGAGTTTAATTAAAACGCTCATCTCGACAAATCTGCCACTCATTACTCCGTGGCGCTCGCAAATTTAAAGAGGGCAAGGAGACGAAGGCGGGGGCGGTGGTGGTCGTGGTGTGTGTGTGTGTGTGTGTGTGTTGAGGGGGGTGGTTGTGAGGAAGAAAGTCTGTGTTTACCATACTAGCTTTTCATTTCTCCAGCCCTGGCCACAAAACAAATACTGGGTTGGGTTGTGTTTGATACTGTGGTACAGATATTTATTTTGTCGTTGAAACGCTACAAAGATGGAGGCAATAAGAGAAATGATAATGGCCTCCAGCTTGGTGCTTTATTTAATTTGTAACTCGGCATGGAGTCATCTCGTTTAAAATTATACACAGTGTAAATCCGCTGCCTCTCTCTCTCACTCACTCACTCTCTCTCTCTCTCTCTCTCTCTCTCTCTCTCTCTCTCTCTCTCTCTCTCTCACTCACTCTCTTTCTCTATTTCTCTCTCTCTCACTCACTCACTCTCTCTCTCTGTCTCTTTCTCCCTCCCTCCCTCAGTCTTTCTGTGGAGAAGGCCCTTAAGTAGTGTTGTGTCCCAGTCATCTGGTAGTGCTTTTCTGTCCCTAAGCAGAGTAGACTCTTATCTCGGCTGCTCTCAGCCCACAAGCTCATGATGGTGTGGTTTGTCTACTTTGCTCTCCGATAAAAACAGCAAAGTGGTCCATTTGTATGCAAAGGATCCGCCAGGATTTGAATATCCTCCTCCATGCCTACACTGCTGTTGAGACAAGCGCCATTAAACTGCAATGCAAAAAAAAAAAAAAAATTGACTAGCCATCTCTATCTTTCTCTCTTTCTTTCTACCCCCTCCCCCTCACACACATACACACACAAACACACACTCACACACTCCCCACCTTCTCTCTCTTTCTGTCAGACTCAGTGGATGTCTGTTAACAAGCAATTAAAAAGAATGCTAATTGCCTGGGGTCAAGTGGTTATCAGTTGCACCGTGCTAGTGATTCAATCTAGTCCGCGGATGTAGTGACACAAGAACCAACAACACATGCAGATCAGCCGGCCTTGACCTTTTGCCAGGGGAGGGGGGAAGCGTCACCATCGCTATGCTGGTTGTTGTGGCAACACGGCATTGCCGCGGCTGGTCGCCATGGGGAGATAGACACCTGAGAATTCCGCCCTGCACATTCCTGTCGCGGAGACGTCATGCCGATATAGGTTTACACCACCTGCTCGAGAGAAACAGAAAATACAGGGGTGCCACATTTCACGAGGCCCTCACACGTCCAGCTGAATGGAAACGTTTCGAGCAAACAGGTCGCCTTTTAAGGGCGCTCGCTCAGTATGACGGGTCTCGACCTCTCTGAGGAACATCTTTGTGTCAGACCTCTGGGAACCTTTTCTTGGATTTCTATTTGTCTTTCCCTCTTTGTCTGAGAGGATACTTTCCTTTTATCCTTAGATGGGGGGCACAGAGGATGTATACACTCTTAAAATGGACCACGAAACAAACAAAAAAATGAACATATGCTTCCAATGGAAACCGGTCTGTCCCTATTCCAGTCAAACAGCTACTCCTGCTCTCTACAAGCGGTTGCTCTGGTTGTTCCCAGGGATGGTTCCGATTTTTCCGAGTGTTTTATCTCTTTGACTCCATGCCTGAGCATGCCCATCGATCGCCTGCCTGCAGACAGTCCTACCTGGGCCGAGTCCTGCTTGGGCCGAGCGAGGCCTACACTGCTGCTGGACTGCTGATGGACACTCAGCTGTCATCATCAGTGTCTGCTCCACATGCAGCTGGTTGGGGAGTACAGTGGGGGGTTTTGGAGTGTGTGTGTGTGTGTGAGTGTGTGTGTGTGTGTGTATAGGTGTTTGTGTGTGGCTGTAAGTGTTCTTTGTGCTCATTGCCAAAAGTATCCAATGCTCCCACACACTACTGATCTGCCCACTATAGTGTAGTGCAGAGCAGGGGGAGAAGGCAGGAGAGGAGGAGGGTTGAGGCACACTGGAGGAGGAGGAGGGGGAGACAGGATGGGGGGTTGGAGGGGGGGTTAGGCTGACTGCTGAGGAACACCTGTCCGTCACTGATGGATCCCCTCCTGCAGTGGCCTCAGCCTCGCTCCTCACTCTCTCCGACACCCCCTCTGACACACACACACACACACACACACACACACACACATTCCCTCAATACACACCCACACACACATACATACACACTTCGTCTCTGCTTCCTCTTAACGATTATTGTTTCTGTTTTTTATCCTCCTCCATCTCGGACCGCTGGGCTGTATTGGTTTACAGTGCGTGTCTGGCATTCTGGGGTGGAGGGACGGGGGCACCGCGGCGGTAGTGACCAGCTGTGTGCCAGCTGTGTGCCCGTTGAGCGCTGAGAGGCGTGGAGAAAGAGCCATTATCTCACACACGCACGCACGCACACACACACCCACACCCACACACACCCGCGCCTTTCACACCCCGGTGCAGTCCCGCTTCTATCACGCAGACTGACCATGCCGTGCGGCGGCCGCCCGCATCCGTCTGCGTTGCTTCACGCTAAGATGAGACGCAGACCGGGCCTTCCTTCGACTCTCACATTAAACCCAACATCCTCGAAACAGCTCATATAATTACATACAAATGTAAAGGCTTTTGATACGACTTTTAATGCTAATCTGAATTTCACAAACTCTCCGAACATTTTGTGTTGCTTTTACGACGGTCTTTGAAATCCATATTTCTTGGAGATGAACGGTTGATATGCACCGCACGTTATCGTGGAGAGTGTTTACGTATTCACTTACAGTTTCCTTTCCTGTTTTTCATGACACCGTGCCAAAGCCGTGAATGGGAATTGTATGTGAAGTCCACTTGCTGAACCCAAGCAGACATTTGATAGGTTGGGGTGCTGTCATTTTGCTGGATAATAATGTTTGTATAGAGAGAGAAGAAGATCAGAGAGGGGAAAGAGAGGGAGACAGAAAGAGAGAACATGAGAGAGATCGAAAAAGAGAGAGAGAGAGATGAGAGAGAGGGGGATAAGTGAGAGAAGCATGAAAAACTGTTGGGTCCTTCCAGACCTTGGGGAAAACGGATGACAGTTACACGCTCTCCAGCCAATTAATTGTCATCTCAGCTGTTGCTTTAACTCTCTGACCTTAGCTCTTCCATGTTGTTTGTCTTATCATTTCCGGAAGAGGACCTCATCTGTGTGTATGTAAAAGAGCACCGTGACCTTCAGCACAGTGCAAAGGTCAGAGTTCAGCCCTTGTATATTTCGTTAGCGTGGCATAGCTATGCAGAGCCTTTAGGGAGATGAGTTTTGAAAGGAAAGGAATTGGAAGGATTACATTTTTTTTTCTCCTCGCCTTTTTTTTTTTTTTTTTCCCTCTCTCAGCTGCCATCCATTATTAGCGCCAATTACTCTTCAATCTCCTGTTCATCTACCTGTAAAATGACATTAGATATGCCTCTCCCCGAAGTCACATGGTTGCTCTCCCCTGGGGATCCAGAGACTGTTGCAGGTTCTGACAGTCATCCGTCGCCACAATTTTCTTTCCCAAGCTGCCAGCAGCGGCCGGTTAATAGAGCCTGCCCACCAATCCTGAGAACACGGCGGTCTGAAAAACAAAAACACACAAGCCTTTGTGTTGAAGGAAGCACGGGTGTTAGTTTGGGGCGGTGTGTGTGAGGAGAAGGGAGGGAGGGAGGGAGGGAGGGGGGGGGGGGGGTTGAATGTGCCTGCCATTTTGTCTCCATCCTTGGGTGTGAGTGCGATGTGGGCGCAGTGGATTGTCCGTGTGAAAGGGGATACAGTTCCAGTGAGCGCTGCCGCCTTTAGCATGACAACAGAGTGGGCGGCGCCACCTCCGTCTATCTTGGAGAGTGCCACCTCATTGTGCCCCTGCCGGTGCCTGGGCGCAGACAAAGGCCCCCAGAGAGGTCGCTCTCAGCTGGGGACGAGCGGGAGGCCACATTCACGGTGGCTGCCCCTGCACTGCTCTGCTCGCTCGCCCATGCGCTGCTGCCCCTGCCTGCCCCTGGCCCTGCCGGTAGCCTCCCACTTCCTACTTCCTGTCGGAGGAGGAAGGGGAGGGGGAAGGGGGGCGGGCGGCACGCTGGGAGCAGGACAGAGTCGAGCGTATCGCTGTTCCTGCTGGGAACCCATGAATGAGGAGAGGGCTGAGGAGCTAATCTTCTCGTCTGCACTGTGGGCCCCTCACACGACATGCATGTGTACACACACACACACACACACACACACACACACACACACACACACACACACACACCACTCACACACAGATACACATAGAAAAAGAAAGAAGAAAAAAATTGTTTTGAAAAGAAAGTTTAACACACAGCCTCTTTTATGTCCACCACATTGTCAACCAATATTCAATGTGCTCTCAGTTCTGGGCAAGGCACACACTATCTTGCAAACAGTTACTACTCACACACACACACACACACACACACACACACACACACACACACACACACACACTCTCACACACACACACACACACACACACACAGACAGGAACTCCTATGTGCAACTCTCTCTCTGGCTCTCTCACTAACTCACTCACTCACTCGCTCTCATTTGCATAGCAATGGCACTATCAGAGGGAACGGTGTCATGGCAGAGCCTACTGACAATGTCCCTGACAACTAGTTTATCTAAGCACAAAGAGGAGTGGAGCAGAATGGAGTGCTTTCTCCTGCTTCTGGCCTCCACCTCATTCACACACAGGCCGACATGTAGTCCGGGGTGCAGGGCAGGAAGCCACATAAACCAGACCTGCCACGAATGATGGACTACGCCCGGCACCGTTTTACTGACACAAGATGCAGGAAATTGCATATGGCACCAAACAACAAGACGAGAGAGGTATTCAGTATCCTTTAATAGCTGCAGTGAGATAGCGGCCGTGCACTTTTATAAGGGGGCGAGTGGTGGGCGTTAGAGTGGGGTGGCATGGGGGAGATAGACAGACAGTCAGGTCTGTCGGCTGGATCGAGGAGGGGAAATCAATAAGGAGGTTTACATCTCGGAACATGCATGGGGCTTCATCGTTCCACCGGCCAGCCCTCACACCTGAAGTATCGACCCCAAAACCACATTAAACTACACACACACACACGCACACACACACGCACGCACACACACACACACACAGCCTGCTGATGTCATCCACATCTGTGTGTGGTATGCACAGTGCACTGTACGTTACATCGAAAAAACTAACATGTCATTTTTTACTTTCAACTGGTATGAAAGGTTTTGTGTGTGTGTGACATTGATTTTTCTTGATAAATCTTATTAACCCAGTGAAAAATCTCTTAATGAAGTCTATTCTGCGGGTTAATGCTGGCGATAAATGTGGGGCTAAAGGTTAAGTGATGGATGTTAGCATATTCTGGGAGGCGATCTGTCTGTCATATTCCAAACGACTCTGATCAAACACACAACTGTCATGAGCTCACCGACGTCCTGGTCAGCAGCCAAGCGTCGAACAAAACAACTGCACGCTCAGCATGGGCAAACCAATATTCTTAATTTGTTCCTCTGACTCCCTGTCTTAGTTGCACTTTCGCAGTCCATAGGAACACACAGACACACACACACTCTCTCTCTCTCTCTCTCTCTCTCTCTCTCTCTCTCTCTCTCTCTCTCTCTCTCTCACTCACACACACACACACACACACACGTTTGCACATGCAAACACACAATGAGGCTTAAATGTAATAGTCCAAACAACCACGCCTAGATTAACATCTATATACCACACTACAGGCATTATGTTGTATTACATATAGTCTAGGTATAGTATTACTATACGGTCAACAGATTCCAGAGCAATGGAATAAGTATTAATGGGCTTTCTCACAGATAAAAGCTAATATTGATAGACGTTGCCAGCACTGAATAGGTTTTTGATTATGGGTGTGAGTTGCTAACAGGCCTATACAACATTAATCCTGTACCTCGGAGACGCTTTGTAATGAGAAGAGAGAAACAAATGGCTTTTTAATGCCTTCATATTGTGCAACACAGGGACACAAAAGCAGAATGGCACTTATTGTACCGGGTGCTTGTACATTACGGAGGTAACTTGCCGAACTACTCTGCGCGGCGCTGATAGTGTCGTGATGAATGGAGGACGTCGAGCAGATGTTCCAACTCGGCTAATGTAAACGGGACGAGATCAAAGACTGAAGGAGAAGTGCCGGCGATAGTCAATAAAGTTTTTTTTTTCTTTCTTTCTTTTTTCTGCTTCTCTCCTTCCTTCTCATCCCCCATTACATTACCATTATTAAAAAGGAAAAGAAGTCTGTTTAATAAAGTCTATTAATCACGGGGAGTGAGGGAGTTCATCGGCTCACCCCCCAGCTTTGGTCCCTAATCAATCATGCAGACCCCAGTAATGTATTCATGCGAAATGTAAGGGGAGACTTGTTTGACAGAGTTCCAAGAAGGAAGAATTTATTAAGTTTCCTTCACCAGCCAATTCTGAAAACTATACTACAATCGATTCGGTTACGGGGGAATAGATGATATATGTACGAATATTATTGAATGTGAACAATATATCAGTTGTCATTAACGGGATGAATAGCATTGCTTGTTGCAGAAACCCCGCTGGCCCCAAACACACAAATGGTGTCGTTTCTTTCTTGTGCCTGTTGTCTATACAAGCCACTTGTCTCCTTGGGCCAAAACACAGTCGGCCAACTCAACTGGGCACTGCGAACTGCCCTTGCCATGTGATCGTCTCCAAAGCAAGAGAAAGTATGTCTTATTAGTTCACACACAGCATCGAAATTCCGTGCTACACCGCTGACTTATGTAGAAAGTAGAGGAAGGACTCTGGCTTCCTGAGTACATCAGTGAGGTACGTACACACACACACACACGCACACAAACACACACACACTGGAGTGAAGGGCTATTTATTTCTCTCGCTCTCTCTTTCTCTCTCTCTCTCTCACACACACACACACACAGACACACTCACGTATTATCTCTTCCCCTCTGTTTAGTTTCTGTCTTTACTTCCCTGACTCACTTTGTGTTTTCTTTATTCTGTATAAAATAACACAGCTGTTGTCCAATGTAGTTCAGTCAGTGAAGATTTAGAAGACTCAGACAGAGTGAGGGGAGGCCTGTCTGAGTGTGTGTGTGTGTGTGTGTGTGTGTGTTGTGTGTGTATGTGTGAGAAATATTTGATTCCCTGAGAAAACACTGAAAATAGTGTGGTGAGTTGAACATGACTCTGAGCCAGACAGCCACTAAAGATCCAGGGGAATAAAACACACATACACACACACACACACACACGTGTACAATTACGCTCAAATTGTACTCAAATAGTTTACTACATTTCTGGTGATAATATTTCCTCCCGTTGCCCCTGCTGACACTGCAAATGCATGTTAAATTGGAGGCAAGAGGAGGTGTAAAAAGAGGGATAGGGAAAGTGTGAAAGCAACACCGAGGGTAAAAAATAAAGGCCCTGACATTACTCTGTCCGACGGAAGAAAACAGAGGGAGCTTTGCCCGGCTTCAAAGCGCCATTTCCATAATTGCCCTGTAACTTGGGCAAGATGAGTGTGCATGCGAGGCGGCTGAGAAAAGCACAATCTTTCAGATGGGTGAACGGCAAAGGCCCCCTTGTCTTCCCACTCGGCCCTCCACCGCCAGGCCCCCTTTTACCACCCCACCCAGACACCCCCTTGCCACCCCCGCACCCCACTTGTTGCCTTTCGGATCCAGTGAAAGCATTCCTCTCCCTAACCTCGGTCAACAATAGGCATGAAATCAGTGCCCTCCTCCTCTCCTCCTCTGGCTCTAGAGAATGTCACTCTCCTTGGGCCTTTGTCCACAGGTCTGCCCAGGAAAAACAAACCAGACAAAAAAACGGCCCACTGTGCAGCCTGCTACATCTGTCCGCCCTAAAGAACTCTCACAGAAATGCCCCCAACCAGAGAGATTTTTTTTCTCACCCTTTCTCTTCGGATAAACACTGACAGGACTGCCACAAGCTAATAAGTAAGAAAATAAATAAATAAATAAATAAATAAATAAATAAATAAACAATAAAAAATACTCATATGAAAAAGAATGTATATAAACAAGCAACGTAGGTTTATCTGGTATACAATTTTAAAGAATAGACAAAAAACATAAAATGGTAGTTAGATATTTTCAAGATCATTGCTTCTGATCTGGTGGTCTTATTAAAAGTAGCCTTGTGCGGCCTGTACCAGGAAAGTTCCTGAGTGGAACATATGCCTCCCGGTGCCCTCCTCCTACTCCTGCCTCCCTCCGTACTCCCTCTTCCCCCTGACATGCCAGTTAAAGCTGGTTTACAACAAAACCAGGGCCGCCACAGCTCGGCCAGCTCCGAGACGTTGAGGGGGGAACAATCAAGTGAGGGCTTCATAAAAGGATTAGCGGCCGGGACAAAGATTGCGGCGGTCTTCAAAGCCCGACCGGGGTTACAATAGGAATGACATTTGTCCATCTCTGCGGTGGAAGGCGGGGGGGGGGGTCCGCTGTCCAGAGGACTGAGGGGACAATGACAGAAGGGGAGGACGAGGTGACACGGCGAGGCCACCTTCTCCTTTCAGCGGGCACCTCTGGCCCTGCCAATAGGCCGCGCTCTTGTTTATTTACTTCGCGGCCCCCTCCACTCCATTCATGGCGGAGCCTCTGATGGCTCCATTGGACGCTCGCTCACTGGGCCGGTCAGCGGCGGCCATCCAGCCCATTTCTTGGATCAATGGAGAGGCAGAAAGACAGATTACAGTTCCCTTCCTTTTTAATGATTCCATGCTCCTTCACTCTTTTTTCCACACTCCAAATTGGTATTTAACAATGCATTCCTCTCCATATCCTGGGTAAGCTATGTGACATACTTTTTCAAGATGGTTAGGAGACACTCAATTCTCGAAGGGGTGATATGATCAGTGATACATTGCTAAACAAAATAAACAAATAAACACAAACATAAGCAAAATGACATTACATTGCAGCAGCATCCAAAATAATTGTTTGTATCAAAATAAAATATCAGCTCATATATAAAAGAAGAGAGTTACCTAAACAAAGCATACAAGGTACACATTGGAAAAATGAACAACCACAATAATAATAATAATAATAATAATAATAATAATAATAATAATGAGTATGATAATGACCATAATAATAAGATGTTTTATAGTTTATAATAATATTAGTATTTATAATAATGATCTTACAGGCCTGTGTGCTTAAGAGCATGCGTCTGAATGAGCATGCAAGCATCTGCATGTGGCTCTATGTAGATTTCTTCCTCGACAAAGCAATTTTTCCATCGCCCAAGCAAGAGGGTTTCAACTGGAGTATTTAACATCGCTGGGAGCACAAGAATAAAAAGAGGAGTCAGTGTTGATTATTGCTCATTAGTCACAAGGACATCCACTTAACGGGCGGATAAATGAGTGACACACTATGCCCCACTAGGAATGGCCTCCGTGTAGCTCTGAGCGAAATGTTCGTTAATGTATTCCACTTGCACAGTAGAAGAAAGCGTCCATCGGACACGTATGTTGACATCGAGATCCATGATTACTTTGTTTCTTGTGGGGCATTTTAATCCCTAATTTCATGCAATGATCAGAGGGACGTCAGTGCGGTTGAGGTATGTGTCAGGGCTTCCGCGTTGTTTCAGATGAATTCCAGTGATCAAAACAGAGTGTGAGGTCCCTAAACAAAAACAACCTCCCAACACAGAAAAAATCATCAATATTTATGACAATAACGAGCATTGGCGGTGCATAATTGCTGAATGGCTTTGCTGTGCCAATCGTGTTGGCCAGATTTGCGCCACTATATTAACTATTTTTCCAGCGTTGGTTAATATTGCTGTCATGTAAAGCAAAACAAGTTTAAAGCCTATCTTACGTTTTAGAAGGAAGAACATTTCCTTTTTTCTCTTTTCTAGGCACTATTCAATAGGGTCATTGTGCCGTGGAACTACTTGTGGCTACGCATTCAACAGCGCACTACAAACATGCTGAGAATCTCTGAGGTTCTGCTCTGGGCAACACGTCCTCTCCCTTGACCTGTTATGAGAGTATGCGCGCGGGTCAGTGGTGACTGGAGATGTTGGTCACTCCAAGCTTCGTGGTACTTCCTGCACCCGAGCCTAGTGGTGCGTTTCCGAGTGAAAGCGGGAAGCTACGAGCCAGAAAGATGATTACATCAATCAGTGTCACCGACGGATGTTTTGGCTCATGAATATGCAGAGTGAGTGCCCAGTTAGACAAGGGGTTCTTAGGAAGATAATTGATTGGACAGGAAGGCAGCATGGTGAGAGGGTCTAGAAAAAGGCCCACTCTTTTTGGGGGGACATTTCAATGGGACTCTCTCTCGCGCTCTCTCTCTTTTTCGAATCTATAAACGTTACATGGCGGAGACGTGACATCACGACTTAGCGCAACGTTCTTGTCTGTTTTCATGTTAGCATCCAAAACACAAAGACCGACTAAGGTGCACAAGATTTAATGGATTGTGCTTCCTGAACTTGCCTGTGGTGTCTGTTTAGCCCAAAATATGCCTAGAGGAAATACATGAAAAAACAGCACGTCGCATTTTTTACTTTCATAATCGTGGAGTGGTGGCCTACCATGGGGCCCAGTTCAACTGAGGTTACTGGATGGAAATTAAATCATTCAGAGACAGTGAAGCATTTTAGGATCATTGTTCATATAATATCTAAGCGTTTGCACTGCCATTTAGCCTACTTTAATTCCTTGAATTGTTTATCCGCGTAACATAGATTTTTAAACGCAATCAATTATTTATTCCATATACCTAGTTTTCGATATATTAATATATTCAACATATCTAACGCAGTTATGGATACAATTTGGATAGGGAATGCGATACTAAAGAAATAAAATTGGTTGGAAACATAAACTTAAAATTTCGTGATTCATGACGTAAACTGTAGCAGTTGTGAAAATTTGGTCGAGGGAATTGCTCTTAATATTGTGTACACGCAGTCCTTATTAACCGTCAAGCCAAAATACTACTGCATCATGAAATTCCTCCAGTCCCCTTGTTAGATCCCTTTTAATGTATCACATTACAATTACTTTCCAAGATAGCTCTGCACTGAACGTGAAGTAATATAATCTATGGCTATTTATGGATGACAGGGGAATTAATTCATTAATGCTAATGGGATAGTAGTTGGTCATGAGAAAAAGCGCTGCTGAGGTCACTTTGAGATCACAATTTTCCCACCAACGACGGCCGTCTCCGTAGAACTGAAGGTTTGAGACTCGAATTGTCTGAACACATCTAAAAGGTTCACCCTTTGATTTTGTTTTTCCTCTCTATGAAGGACCCGCTGTCATGAACACGAGAGGAACAACCCCGGCAAACGGCTGCTAGAGGTGGGTGGAAACCGTGATCTGATTTTGACTCTAGAGGGAGCTCCAACTCCAACTTTACGCAAAGTTTCTGGACTCTCTAACAAAGGTGCTGACATGCAAATGATCTTAGGGGGAGAAAACAAACATAGATAAATTATTTCACAATGTATTGGAGGCATATGGTAAACAGCGCAGCATCAATGTCTGATTAAAATTAATTCTACACTTCTGAAATAACAAAATTCCAGAATATCACACGAATCCCTTGATTATGCAAATAATCCACTCAGGACAACATTTAACCTCACAGCCCCAAATAATTTAAGGCTGGAATATTAATACACACTGAATGGTTGTGAGCTTCATACAATTTCAGACCAATAAAAATGATATAATTATTCACTTAAAATCGGCTGTTCCGCCTCAGTGAAGATAATCCTGCTCCATTAATATCCAAATGTTTGAAGCTAATTACAGTTAAGTCCTTAAAATATGAAAATACTTTCAATCCTTTTCATATGTAGCCTACATTGTACCATAGCTCAGAGAATAACCTGTCCTCAACTTTCTTCCAATGAAGACCTTTCTCTCATTCACTGCCAGCATAAGAATTTCTCACTTTTCAGAGCACCAAATAATTTTGGGAAAACCACTGCATGAAAAACACATCTATAGTTGTAAAGTTGCAGCAGTTCATTTATTAGCCAAAATATAGACTTTCTTGTACAATTTGGTTCACAAGTATGTACATTTTCTTTACGTTATATACAAAACATTTCAACATCAAATCCTCACAGAACTTACAAAAAGAAAAAAAGGAAAAACTCACAGACTACATGTTCATACATTATAACATTAGCAGTTTTACACTGGACATGCTTACAAGGTAAGTATACAGAGATGTAATATTCTTATTTTACATTCCTTACAACAGATTCAAAGGAAATAGAAAAATCACAAGAGACCCTACGAGGAGGAGAGCGCGGATAGAACCATCGCCGCTTCGAGTTGGTTCTGAGGCCTGCAATATACAGAAAATAGAGTAGAAATATGTAAAAAAAATCTTCGTTTTGAGATTCAGGAAAGAAAATTACAATTTGAATTGCAGCGTCGGTTTTCAACTATAGTAATTATTTCCAATTGACGCATTTTTGTTTTATGACCTAATGAAAAACTGACTTGATTTGCACGACAACAAAAAAGTGAAATGACGTTTAAGGTCACAGATTGATACAGCGTACAAAACTGACTGCACCTATTTTAGGCCCTAATTTTATATGTCGATAAACTATGAACAGTGAGAAAGACAATAAATAAATTCACTGGTAAATAATGGAAACTCAATTAAGCATGGTGACTCTGGTCTTACCGTCTTTGAACTGGATGGAAGGCTGTTTTTAACAACTTTTTCTCTGCTTCCAAGGCACTAGATCTTTCTGAAATTATAGTAGTAAAGCAAAGAGAAAGACATTAATTGTAATGTCTAGCTAAATCTAAAAGTACGCAATTGTTATTATTTTCGCTGAAATACCAGTCTGTAATATTAGATAAGTACTACAAAAGCCTACCCCTTAAAATTAGGGGATATTAGGCCTACTAGATACAGTTTCAAAATATGAACACATATAAAAAATAATAATAAAATAAAACAAAACACTTGCAATAGTTTGTGGGAGACGTGATAAAGGCCTACAGCTCAGAATTACAGGCCTCCTTTCTCTTTGTCTTTCACTTTTCAGAAGACACTGAAGATTTCTCTGTCAGCTTTTTTTTAAACACATATTTTAAACACCGCTTTAAAAATCAGAAATAGGCTATTTACTGGTGTTCCTCGTGTGATTCAATGTTGAATTGAATTGAAGATTTTAAACAAGTGTTGTTTCTACATGTGTGTAGCAGTCAATAACTGAGTCTTTTTTTAGAGAAGCAATCTCTGATCTGAAACATGTGCAACCGTTTCAGCCACATCCTAATGTTGATGACATGTACCTGTAACAGCTGAGTCTGAATTATGACTCTTCTCTTCCGCGTGTCTGCTGTACAGAGCTAGGCCGTTCGCCGTGGCTTGGTTTGCCAGTCCGAGGTAATGGTTTGAGTTAAGTAACGCAAGCTGATGGGCTGAGAAAGCTCGATTTGTCCAGTTCTGGATTTTCCCAACAGGGCATGAGATGAGTCTGTGTGGAGCGATGATGGTCTGGGCAGCAGGCCCAGCAGAGCTCCCATTCATTAGTGGAGATTTTCTAGGATTGTCCGGGGTTGTAGCTGTCTCAGCCAGCGACCAAATCTTTGGTTTCTGGGCTGGGGCCGCGTTGTTTTCTGACGGGGGCGAGTTGGTGGACGCGGGGTTCAGTTTCATTTGGTCGCCGTTTGGCTGTGGCGCTTTGATTTCAAATGAGTGGTGGTGGTGGTGGTGATGGTGGAAGTGATCATCCCGCTCCACGTGAATCTCCTTGCCCTCTTTCACCACAGATTTTAGAAACCTTTGGTCTGCCCCCTGTAAATCCTCATAGCCGTCCGAAATTTCCGAATCGCTTCTGCCGTCTTTCAAATCGGCGTTCAGTTCGTCCTGGTCGTCCAAATCATCCTTGTTTTCGATATTTTCCGTGTCAATATTTTCTAAATCGATTTCTTCCTCGTCTTCCCTCTTGTCCCCCTCGTCTCCCTCATGATCGCTGCTGTAAACATTTCCTTCTTCATCAGTGCGGGTCCTCGGGGTCCAAGTCATCTTGTTTTCCTTCTTTAGCCTCCTCCTGGCGTTGGCAAACCAGGTGGACACTTGAGTGAGGGTCATTTTGGTGATGATGGCCAGCATGATCTTCTCCCCCTTAGTAGGATACGGGTTTTTCCTGTGCTCGCTCAGCCAGGCCTTCAGGGTGCTGGTGCTCTCCCTGGTTGCATTTTTGGGTCTGGATGGATCACCAAACTGATACTGGCCGTACGGATAGAAGGCTGGGTGGTGAGCAAAGCCAGGGTGCTGAATGCCTGGGCTGTCTTTCAGCTCGTACTGAGCACCCTAAAACACAAAGAGCAAACCCAGACGGGACTTCAGACAAAGTGCACATAAATGATTCACAGTTGACTCAGCTCCAAGCATGATCTTAGACTTAAACAATAGCGTTGTAATTAGTCTAAATAAATAAATGATTCGCGTTTGGAAAGATTAAGGACGAGTCTGACAAAAGTAGCCCATGTCACTTTTTACCCCCGGGAATAAAGTAATATGGTAAAGTCACAGCATCCATCTAATATAATATTTTCTTGTCGTATGCTTAAAATGAGTGTTTTTGTGAAAACAATGTCCCGTTTCCAGTCCTCACCGCAATTTTGCTGATCATGGCAATACGAAGCTGGTGTTTATGTTTAGATACGAACAACATTGGTTGGGATCAAATCGCAGTGGTAATAGAGTCTAGTGAAATGTAGTCATTTGCTGATCAAGTGCGTAAGGATAGATCTCTGATATTAACCACTCTTACGCAAAAATAATTTCACCACAAAAGTTAACTTTCTTCATGTAAACTAATAGCTACACAATTGGACCATCGTAAAGTTATTAAAAAAAGGCATAGTATGAGTTCGTTTTTTCCCCCAAAAGTTACTATTGTTGACTTTTGCCAGAGTAAGAAGCGGCAACTTACCAACTGGTTGAAAATGGAGAGATCATTAGAATAAGGAAGAAAGGCTCCATAGCCCTGCGCTGCAGCGAAAGGTGATCCGTACATAGTTGAGAGAACGTTGGAGAGAGCTCCGGACGGGCTCAACTCTGTCCCGGGTCGGGCGCTTGCGATCCCCTGACGGTCCTGTGGGTATATCGGTCGGATGTACTGATATCCCAGCTGCGGGAAAGACATTGTCGCGGGGAAAAAGCGTGCTGCAATCACGAAAAACGGGAAGTCACCCTCTTAGTGCGTTCTAAGATATCCACTGTACAGTGAGTACAAAGTGTAAGGGAAGTCTATATTTCCTCTGAAACAGCCAGTGTAAATGATCCGATTGCGCTTTCCTCCCTCACTTCCCTATTGATCTGAATGGACTAAGGTCAGGTCCTTACAGATTGCCTTAGATTATTGGGACTCCTTGCTCTGATTGACATTTCTAGTCGTTCAGAAGCCCCTCCTATTTCTCAAGTCTCACCCCACATACACCCTCTCGCGCGTCTCTCTCTCTCTCTCTCTTTCTCTCTCTCTCGCTTTCTGTCCTGTATTTCGTCTGGATAACTGCACTGACGTCGCGATCTCTTATTTGAATGGATTTCAAATCTCATTTTATGGCTCGCCAATCATTTCATTTGTTATTTGTTCACCGGTTTAGACCTACCCCATTTTAGCGTTAATTCACAATTTGTGGCGATCCACAAACTTGCTAAACATCTCAGTCTTATGGAGTCATTAGTTTACTGGAGGTCTTGTCTACATTTGAAAGTGCATATGTCCCATGTGAGTGCCTCGACTCATTTGCTACACGTTTTTACTATTTTTTTATAATAATGTCAAATTCGGAAAAGTTTTACGTCTTTTAAGCATAGATTATTCAAATAGCCTAAGTGGGGTGGGCAACAAATTTATTTCTGCATAAATTAGATACACGCGATTTACACGCGACTCTTAATCCATTAGCGTTGTTAAAGTGAGACTGCGAACAGTTTCTCTGGTATAGTCCGACATCAAAGAGGAAGCTGACAAGAAATCAAGCTCGGTGATTAGCGCCTATGTGAACACATGGACTCACAGCGTCCTCACACAATAAACATTGTTGTGGATTGGAGAGTGTTGATTGCTTTATGCAACAATAAACATATTATTATTATTATTATTATTATTATTATTGTTATTATTATTATTATTATTATTATTAGCCTATTTTTTTGGAGCATGGTATTTTTCATCAGTGTTGTACACACATGTTGACAACCTAATGTGAAATATTGTGCATTCACGTGTAAGGGTTAGCGTTCTTCGAAAACATCTTTTCAGGCGATTAACCTTAAAGATTACCCCACAAATGTCTATTGGGTGAATTTGATATAACCCCTCGACTTTTTGTACATGGGCTAATACGGATTAAGACAGAGCAAGATAATCAGAATTGAAATTCTCTGAATCAATATATGAAAATATGTAACGGACATTCATAATCGTATTATTTTTCGACTTGCTATCGTCATATGTTTGTTAATCGTCTGCCAAACAGCGACACAGTTGAATAATTTCTCGTTTTCAGTATATTTGATAAGTCGCAATTCGGTACTGACATCAAGATCTCATCAACTTCAGTTTGGATTTGGGGATATGATCTGGTTTTAAGGTTTCCAAGAAGTATGAACCTTTAATCTTCTTTCCAACTGATAGTTATCATTGTTTTATACCTACCAAAGCTGATATGCAGGCTATTATTTCAGTATAACCTACCATATGTTATTAGACTATCTGTGTTCCAAGAAGAGACCTTAGGATTTTTGTTTTCATAAACGTTCTGCCATTTTGACTTTGAACAGAATCCAGGATTAGAGGTTATTAATTAGCGGCTCTGAGGTGGTGCCATCCACGCTACAGCTCACGATAATAACCACTACGCAGTCAACAATACTCGTAACAACATTCTGCTTATGATGAAATTCAAACAATGTCGTTGACCAAAGTATAAATTGTCATGGGCATAGTGTGACAAGGAAAGTGGTTTATATGAAGCACGGAAAACGTAGGCTATAGCTAAACTCATGTGTAGCTGTTTATCCACACTTTGAACCACTGCAACGGATAGTTTGCACCGAGGTCGGATTATAAATCAAAGACACACAGTAAGGAGGCAGCCTTGTGCATGCGAATGAATTCAGAGGCAGGCGACCCGTATGTGTGTTGGTATCCGCACTTCAACCCACAGAGTTCGGATGGACACGTGTCTCATCCCTGGGACCTGTCAGGGCCCCAAGGGTTGGCTCTGATTTATTACCCCAATCACACACACATGCACTAACTTAACACTTTCACACCGATCCGGGAAACTGGCACAGCCATAAAAGCATTAGGACAGCTCCCTCCTCTCCACACACAGCATTTCAGATAACCTGTCCCGCCACATGTCCGGTGCGCAGAGCTCTTTTGTGCCAGCTGTAAATGACCGAATTTTACCATGGTAGTTGTGATATAACTAGGCTATTATGAATATCGGTGGATGCTGAATGCTGTGTTTATCTAAGGTAACAGTTCCTCTGTTAAGGAAAACCATCTTAAATGGTTTTAAAAAATAAAATGATAATATAATTGGGCTTTGCCGTTCTGATATGACTATGCGTAACAAAGTGGTTTGATGACTTATTTTGTTATGCTCACTGGATAACAACAGCCCCCCCACCCCCACCATGACCGGAGACGTGGACTAGAGCTTGTGACTAGAGTGGTGACTTCGGAGATCCCTTTATGGGCAATTATGCAGGTGACACAAATGCTCCAACAAGTATCAAAATAAACTAGAATAGGCGTTTTGCTTTAGAGTGGGTTCCTCGTGCAATACACAAGACGCCTGCGACACCTCGCAAATGATGAAATGCCAAAGAAACAGGCGAGATCAAAGGCTTCAAACGGAGGCTCTTCAAATTACACATTTAGATCTTTTCCATACAGCCAAGGCGACAGAAAACAAGTAACACATACCCAATCACACATGGAATCCATTAAGACGAGTCTTCTGATCAAAATCAGTTAATTGTGGCAGCAAAATATTTGAAAAGAAAACACAATTAATGACCCTTAGTGTTAAGGTTGTTAGTATGGGGGATGGAGAACCAATAGCTCAGTGGCGAAGTGGCTCAAATAACATTTTCTAGCATACTTCCTCAACAAACAGGACATTATTTAATATTTTCTTTAGTGGCAGCTTGGAGTAAAACAATGTGGTTTGGGAAGACTACATTTTTTGCATATAGCATTTAATGCATTGTTAGACTACTAGATTAAGTAAATACGGATTGATTGACGCATTCAGAAATATATTTGGAAAAACTGAAGTATGCATTTTAGAGTTTAGAGTTAGCCTAGATTTTAGCCTTGATTAGAATTTTGACACGGCTGCAATGTTCTTCCTCAATTGACCTGAAATCTAATACTGTCATAATACAACTCGGATAAACTGAGTATTTAGCAAGTGTTCAAAGATTAATAATAGGCTATATAATATTCCTGACTTTACATACACTGCTGGTGGAACTTTCTGCGAGTCTTTCTAATTCTCAGTGAGAAACCACTGCCGGTGTTATCTCAAGCAAGCTATTTCACTTCCACGTGGCATTAAAACACGAAATAAAAGAGCCATAAATCTCACTATGTATGAAGAACAGGGGCGGACTTAATCCAGGAAATGAAATAGTTAAAACAATTAATTGTAGCTCATACTAAAAGCAAGTGTACTTTCATAACAGGTTTAAAGTTTAATTTTTACTGTTGGTATAATTTTAATAATATGATTTTAATTACATTACACCAATCAACCACGCATATTAAACAGATAACTCTAGTTCGCACAAAAGTGGGGAGTTTTGAATAGTTCTTAATGCAGACGGCAATTTGAAGAAAATTAAGAGTAGGCCTAGTCAATGGACTGCAACATATTAAAGCACGCTACTTTTACAAGTCGTGTCAAATATCAAATTTAAATACAATCCACAGTCGTTACCTCAGTTAACCTGAAACAAACAACTAATAGCCTCCGCGTTACCATATAAGGGGTATATTTAGGTAGGATAAATGTCGCAAACTGATTGATTGACGTCTTGTATAATTAGGTAAAACACCACTGTTGGAAGCCGTCGTGAAAAACTTGTCAACAAAGAGATTCCCTGCCGGCCTAACAATCTCACTTTCTGTTCATAGCACCCTCGTCAGGCCAATACTATAATGTAAATGTAATTCCATGCTAGAGTTACTAATGTGCAAGGCAAGCACATTATTCTTCCCAGATGAGCCTTAGTCATATATAGGCACTATGGCCATATTTCTGTACATGTCAATTTACTGTGCCAATGACAGCGCTGAACAGTTGTGACGTTTATCTCATTAACCTTTTAACCCCCAACTCTCATCTTACAACAGAAACTGCTTAGTAGGCCTACAAACACCATCGTTAACAAACACAACCGTGTTTATTAGCAACTTATTTAGCGGAGTAACCTCCTCGACCTATGTCACGACACACCCAAACTGTTACTTTGAAATAGTCTTGCACACTGTTCCGTTGTGGCGCCTGGCTGCTCTATGCGTCTGGACTAATATCTGTGGGAATTATTCTCGCCTGTTTTATCAGATGTGTTTTGGGAAAGGCATTGCTACATTGCTACTGAGTTCATATAAGAAAATGTGTGTGGCTAAATTGTGAAGCTGCCGGCAGCCACAGGCAGTAATTGATTTGGTAGGTCAAAGCTGCCGGTGTCAGATGGCCTTCTCGACTCAGTTTCCCCCTGGTAAATATTATGGTGGCCGTAAGGGTTCAGCGTTGTGCTATGTGAAGCTGGGTGTAGGCTACTTACTTTTAACGCACTTCCAATTATCTTGTCAAAAGGAACAATAAATAATAGAATCACGAGCACGTTATTATATGAATTAGTAGTAGTATTATCAGACCTATTATTATATCCTATATTGTTTTATAAAAAATGTATTTGTACAACATTTTGCAACATTTCCTTGGAGGAGTTTTACAAAATTGCAGGCAACAAAAGAAAAGGCCTAGTCCCTTTTTTATCAACACTAGGCTAATATTACTTCAGACCTTTGCAAATGTGTTATCCGCGCCCACTCTCTATTCACCAGCCCTCCTTCCGCACTCTCCCTGTATCAGTAACAAACAGGCATTGATTTTACGGTAAAGTCACTTTGCAAAGGGAATGAGTTACTCTGAGCAGCGCTATCACTGTATTACACGGGTATAGCCCAGGTAACAAGATGAACATTGATTCAGCATTACGGTTGATCGATAATGAAATAAGTAACTTCAGGGCCGAATTAAAATGCAAGCTAGCTTTACGCGCTCTGCCAGGATCTCCGAGAAGTGACAGAGGAGAGCCGTGCATGTGTGTCTGCTTGAGTGTGTGCGTGTGGGAGGGGCTAGCAAACAGGAATCCTATCATGGCACACCCCTTCATCTCTGAATGACGCATAGCCCACACAAGGAAATCACTTTACGTGGGTCATAATTCTGAACGTGGTTAATGGAGCCAATGTTAAATGTGCTTATCTTAAAGTAATTAAATGCATTACAACTGTGTTTTGTTGCAGTAGTTGCAAGTTACCATACGTGTGGGCAGACAGGAAGAGAAATGATTTTGTGTGGGGCCCTGCTGAATCCATGACATCATGAGAGAGGAGCTAATTTAACTTTGTTCAGAGA
Organism: Alosa sapidissima; assembly: GCF_018492685.1. Lineage (NCBI taxonomy): Eukaryota > Metazoa > Chordata > Actinopteri > Clupeiformes > Clupeidae > Alosa > Alosa sapidissima. Next base: position 7,538,233 of record NC_055970.1, read on the forward strand.
TGCAGATTCTGTTCTTGTCAAGTATACATTTAAGGTAATATTCAAACAATTAGTTGACTCAGATGTCTACAGGCTTTATGCTAAAATTACAGAAAAGGTATTGATTGTTACCAGTATACAGACCATAACCTTGTTTTGCTGAAGGCTAGCCTGGAAGTGACAGGGATAGCCAAGCAAGCTAAGTCTTGAATGGACACCTGGCTACTGTATATGTCAGCTAATCTAATGTGTGTAATTAAAACAAGACATCAGTCTATGCATTTTTGGAAATAAACTCTTTCCCCATTTTTTTTTTTTTTCAAATTACAGCTTTGTAAAAAAAAAGGTCTGTCTTTACCTTTAGGCTATATTAAATGTTTAGGGGATCCTAAAACAGTTTCAGACAGGAATCCATTTGACAAACATAACAGGAAATTATGGTCAATCTCCATAGTCAGTTGTTCAAAAAATCTGTTCTGTTTGTACACTTGGTTGAAACCTTTACTGTAGTTCACATAGCCCTCATCTCTTCCCTACCCAAAGGGCCCTTGTGCAAACAGACCACAGGGCGTTCTAATGCAGGGCACAGACAGAGAGAGAGAGAGAGAGAGAGAGAGAGAAAGAGAGAGAGAGAGAGCAGACCAATATCAGATTGCCCGTCTCTTATCCCTACAGGGCCAGACAAAGCATCCAGCTCCAGCTGTTCCCTGGGCAGACACAGCTGCACTAACACAGGCTAAGGGTCCCGGGCTAGCTGCTGCGGGGTCAGGCCAGCACTGGCTTAGCGACCGCATCGCCACTGAGAACAGGCCAAATGCAAAGATTACGAGGGCTCGGAGTGGTGTCTACTGAACTTGTGTAAAAAAAAAATCATCATAATAAAGTTAACACCGGCTGCTGGAGGCGATCATTTGCTGTGATGATTTGTATATTGTAATGTTTGTGAGTAATTCGCAGGTCATACACACTTCCCTGTTCTATCTGATTTATACCCAACACCAGGCTATGCACCACTTTGCCAAGAATGAGTTGGTATGCAGTTGGTGTGCAAGGATGCCTATCATTCCCCAGTGAGTGTGTATGTGTGTGTGTGTGTGTTTGAGTGTGTGTATGTATGTGTGTGTGTGTGTGTGTGTGTGTGTGTGTGTGTGTTTGAGGATGTGTGTGTGTGTGTGTGTAGGAGTGTGTGCACCCACCTCCACCTCATTCCCTTCCAGCAATGCCACACCTGCTTAGTCATCCTTGAAATGTGCTGCATAAACGTTATACTTTATTGACAGTCAGGTTTAATTACTGTGAATTGAGTGTTTCAGCTTACCTGCTCTTAATTTAATCAGGAATGTTGCAGGGGGGCATGGAAATGGAGAGCAGACCAAGTACATGCCTTCTCCTGAGCAAAGAACACGAGGTGGGGAGGCGGGGTTCAAAGCTTTTGACTCCAACAACATTGCAAAAACTGTCATGAATCCTGAAGTCATTGAGTTTTTGTGCGAGGGGCTAGCCTTTTTTTATTTCGCTCACCATCACAGGGAAAGCTGCGTTCCGTGTGCTAGCCGAGGCTGGCAGACACGATGGCTGTTATCGTGGCCGGCCCGTAGGTCTTGTGTTCATAATCAGCAATATTGAGTGGCTCAGCATGCCAGCAGACTGAGGTCAGAGCAGTATTTACAACCACCACTTAAAACCTCGGTGTGGCAGCTTTGATAAGCCTTTGGTTCACCTAAACATTGTCCTCATTAATGCAGATGACTGGCTGCATGCTAACTGAGTGTGTGTGTGTGTGTGTGAGTGTGAGAGAGAGATTTAACATGTGGTGTGTGTTTATCAGAATCTGACTGAGCATGCATGACATTCACCTCAGGGAGGAGTATTGGGCACACAATGCAATGAGTGGTTGATACTCTTAGCCAGACTTGATAAAGACTACAAAAATAGATGAACTTCAAATGACAGCTTTTATGTCACATCCATACATCATGCTCACCCGCTGAAATCCATCTTTATAACTGAAGATATTTAAGGTTAAGGGGACACTGTGCATAACATGCAGCCAGTGTTCAATAAAAATACGACAAATTTCAGCCTGGTGATTTATAATTCCGTGATTTTAATGGGAACCATTCCTGTCATTCGTGTACTGATGAAAGCAAAACAGTTTTTGATTGGCTATTGACTTGTGAAACGGAGCGAATGTTAACCCCCTCTATTTGTATACGTGGGGGCGTGTGTTGTTCAGCAACCACTGGAGCAAGACGGGACTCAGCTGGTAGGTCAGCGCAGTCATAACCAATAATGATTAGACGCACATAGCTCCCTAATTCACCCTTCATGAAAGTACCCGCCTCGTTGCAAAGAACAATACATTCACGAAAGGACCTCATCATTACTGTTTACGCCCTTCTTTTATCAGTTTGTCACCCGCACCCCAAACTGTAGAATACACTGCGCATGAATGCGTGGTGCCAATCTCGCAAAATCTGTCACTTTCGCCCCCGAAGCAATGGTTGATGTGTTATTCCTACATTTCAGAGAAT
>NC_055970.1:7545745-7548245 GCF_018492685.1 Alosa sapidissima
CTCATAAAAACGTTATACCAAAAATGGTAATACAGTCTAAATACTGTTACGTGACGTTAGAGACTACATTTGAGATGCTAAATATAAGTACTCCTTATCTATAAAGGATAGATTATGATAATGTGATCATTATGATGTGAGTTTGAGGTGATGACCTCTGCAGCCTTATTGATACTATTGTTATTATTGTTATTATATTGTTATATGTATATATTACATTTATTAAAATTAGTATTAGTACTATTATTGAAAGCCTTGCAATTTATGTACATCTAATTTCTACAAACGTACTTTAATTCTGTTTTGGGCGACTTTGGTTTGATTCCCAGACATAATGAAAATGATGTGTAGCAATCACCCTCCAGTCCACTTTGACATGGACAGAGAACGGAGCACATCAGTAAGGTAGGCTTGATTGCATACCTGTATCCTGGCTTTACCTCCGAGGGTCCACAAGACAGGAAATGTCATAAATTAGGCTGTCTGACCCAAGCATTAACTGACCTCTAACTCACATAAACACATCATCTCAAATTTTGGAATCAGTGCTCATGTCAGTCAATGAGTGATCCACCTTCTGGGAGTGTCAGTTTGATTTGTGTGTGTGTGTATGTGTGTGTGCGCGCGCACGTGTGTGTGTGTGTGTGAGTGGGTCAGTCATTAAGTAGTTAGACAGTAAGGAAATCGTTTCGTGGACACCTGTACACCAGTCCTAGCTCCAACATATGTGTGTTTGTGTGTGTGTGTGTGTGTGTGAGACCTGCAGTATTGTCCTGTCTCCTGGTTCTTTTTGGGTCCAACGGGAGCTGGTGAGGGGGTTTTGCTCGGGGTAAGACAGGTTGCCCCTGTGACCGGCGCTGGCAGGGTCGGGGTCGGGGACGAGCGAGAGGGAGGGACTGAGACCGAGACGGGGCCTTCTTAAATCAGCGCGCAATTCCGAGGGCCACCCATAAATCCGGCGAATGGGCTCGGGGTGGGGGACGTGAAGCACACCTGCAAGACTTATGTAAGTCTTATTAAACCATAAATTGCTAACACTGGCCCCTCGCTGGAGCGCCTGGGCCGGCGGAATAAATCACGCGAGGGGGTGCGCCTCGCCACGCCGGGCGGAGCCGAGCCGAACTCCGGAGAGAACACCAGCGCCTGTGTGGAGAAATGTCTGTTGGGACGCGGGAGTGAGTTTGGAGAGAGGAAATGGAAATGTGTAGAGAGAGAGAGAGAGAGAGAGAGAGAGAGAGAGAGAGAGAGAGAGAGAGAGAGAGAGAGAGAATGAGTAGAGAGAGAGAGAGATAGAGAGAATGAGTAGAGAGAGAGAGAGAGAGAGAGAGAGAGAGAGAGAGAGAGAGAGAGAGAGAGAGAGAGAGAGAGAGAGAGAGAGAGAGAGAGAGAGAGAATGAGTACAGAGAGAGAGAAAGCGGATGGGTTGAAATGGAGCTTCATAGGTTGATGATGGGCAGAGGATAATGGGCTTTGATTGTGAGTGACAGCTGAGATCTTTCCCTTGCCACTTGGAAAGAGAGAGAGAGAGAGAGCGAGAGAGAGAGAGAGAGAGAGAGAGAGAGAGAGAGAGAGAGAGAGAGAGAGAGAGAGAGAGACAGACAGATAGAGAGAGAGACAGAGAGAGAGAGAGAGAGAGAGAGACAGACAGAGAGACAGACAGATAGAGAGAGAGACAGGGAGAGAAAGACAGATAGAGAAGGAGAGAGAGAGAGAGAGAGAGAGAGAGGGAGTGAGGGAAAGGGAGAGAGAGGAGTGTGAGTGTTAGGTTGTGCTCAGCAGCCTGGTAATGTGTGGCACCCTGCACTTCCATGACTCCACTGACTGGAAAGGCCTCCATACACACACCCATCTGAGCCACTGCCACACACACACACACACCCACACACACATTAAATGGCCTCGGAAGTGTGTGCGTGTGTGTGTGCTGTATGTAATGGATTGAGCATGTGCTCATATAGATCTAAAAGGTGGCAAATATAATTTGTAATGTTCGTCTGTGAGTTTGTGTATTAAATGTGTGTGAAATGATTTGATACAACATTAATGCTGTACATTTAGGTCCTCTTAGCGAACATCAATTAAATGCAGCATTTTGCATGCATAAAGTATTCACTGCAGCATACTTAGCTATATGTTACCTGTGATTGGTAATACTAAGTTATATTTTCATATTTGCTAATTGAGTATAAGTATACGAGAGGATGGATCCTTCATGTAAAACTTTGCTTCATGTAAATCTCCTAACACTTATAGCATGTTAGTGCAAAAGTTAATGCTGTTGATGTTTTAAACAATGCACTAATAATTGTTAGTTAGGATACCTTATGTAAGCTGTTACTGATATAATTTTATGTGTGTGTGTGTGTGTGTGTGCCTGGGTGGATTTGTGTGTATTTGTGTGTATGAGAGAGTATGTTATGTTCAATGGAAATAACAAAAATGATTGGCCATGTGCTGCTATTTATGTGACAAGGCTTTATATAAATGTATAGGTTTCTGT
>NC_055970.1:7560745-7563245 GCF_018492685.1 Alosa sapidissima
GGGCGCGCAGGAGGGAGGGAACCATCCACGGATGGGTCTGCCTGCTGCCCACACACACACACACACACATACACACATACACACACACACACACACACACACACACACACACACACACACACACACACACACACACACACATACACACACACACACACACACGCACATGCACACGCACACACACACACACACACACACACACACACACACACACACACACACACACATCCACACACTCACACACACACACACAGGGTGTTAGGGTGAGTTTTCATCAGCTTGAAGGGCTGATTAATGAACAGTGAACAGTGAACAATATTTTTGGTGAAGGGTTATTTCGGATTGTGTGTGTGTGTGTGTGTGTGTGTGTGTGTGTGTGTGTGTGTGTGTGTGTGTGTGTGTACATGTTCTCCTGGGTGTGGGATTAGATAATGCTGCCAGTGCTAGGTTGTGAATAAGGTTGTGTGTTTGTGCGTGTGTGTGTGTGTGTCCGTGTATCCATGTCCCTGTGTGAGTGTGTGGGTGTGTTTGTGTAAGTGTGAGTGAGAGGGGAAAGACTGTGTCTGCCCCTGTTTAAATGACAGATGGTCCAGAGCCTCTCTGAGCAGTTGGAGGGGTCAGCTCTGAATGGGGAAGTGCTGCTGTGTGGCCAGGCCCTCTTTTCTACACCACATCCCTCGTTTCTCCCTCCCTCTCTCTCTCTCTCTCTCTCTCTCTCTCTCTCTCTCTCTCTCTCTCTCGGTCTGTCTGTCTCTCGCTAACAGCCAGGACACATGTGCAGGAGGCATGAGGCAGAACACTTTCAAATGAACTCACTAGAGGAAGCCTGCTCGCTGTAAAAATGGAGGGCGCCTGCCTTGTTAGCCGGGGCTAAACGCGCGTGTTGCTGTTTGTCTCCCCGCGCGCTATCTATCTGTCGGAGGCTAAGCAGTCTCCGGGCGTCAGTGGGGCTCATTAAGCTGGGTGCGGCGTTAGCGATCGCCGCTAGCGTCCACAGGGCTCTCTGTGATACTCCCCTCAGTCCCAGCGCTAACGCTAGCAGTTCAGGCGAAGTGTGGACGTGACGCGGCGGAGAAGAAAGACAAAGCGAGTCCTGCAGGATCTAATAAGCAGGTTGAGCCCTGATAAGGATAAGCTGTCCCTCTGGCTCTGGCTCTGGCGTTGAAGTGTGTGGGTGTGTGTGTGTGTTTGTATTTGTGTGTGCATTAGTGTTGGTATACTATATGTGAATGGTATACAGTGTGTGTGTGTGTGTTTGGAGACAGAAGAACAGATAGATGAGCTGAAAGGGACCTGCTGGTGTGTCGGAGCTCTGGAGCACCGCCTCCGCTGGGAATAGGGGCAGAGAGCGAGAGAGATGGAGAGAGAGAGAGCGAGAGAGATGGAGAGAGAGAGAGCGAGAGAGATGGAGAGAGAGAGAAAGAGAGAGCGAGAGAGAGAGAGAGAGAGAGAGAGAGAGAGAGAGAGAGAGAGAGAGAGAGAGAGAGAGAGAGAGAGAGAGAGAGAGAGAGAGAGAGGAAGAGAGAAACCAGTGGACCTGCATTATTTATACTTAGTGGTATTGGCACAGGCAGCTCCTGTTTCTCATTGTGTCTTCATAATGAGCAATGGGAATGGATGGGAGAAAGGGGAGTAGTCAGTGAGGGTGGGATGTGTGTGTGTGTGTGTGTGTGTGTGTGTGTGTGTGTGTGTGTGTGTGTATGTGACCTTGTATGTATGAGGGTTTTGCGGTACTAAGCAAGGTTCTTGTTACCGATTTACTTTAGGATGGTAAAGCTGGACAAAGAGAGAGGTCCAGTGGGGTCACTCTTTTTGTACTAGACCGACTACTACCCTGTAGCCCCCCCCCCCCACACACACACACGTGAAGTCCAGGAAAGGAGGACTGACCCGTGCCTGTTGCAGTGTTAACAGTGTGAGTGAATTGAGGAGAAATGGGCGGGTCAGGCGGGGTCAGCTATCATTTCCTGCGCCAGGGTGTTCATTTTCTCACGGACGCCTGTGGGCCTCGGGGCCAGAAAGACTGAGACACGCAGAGTGGAGTGGAGTGGTGGAGGAGGTGATGGAGGAGGAGGTGATGGAGTCTATTTTTTTTATAAGCAGGTACTTTATAATGTGGCCAGGAAATCCGCTGACTCATACATTTCACCCTCACAGTGTGTCAGTGTGGAGGTCATAGAGGTCTGTGTGGAAGTGTGTGTGTGTGTGTGTGTGTGTGTGTGTGTGTGTGTGTGTGTGCTGCGTGTGTGTGCATGTTTAGTGTACACTAACTGTATATGGGGTTACACTTTACTTGATAGTATCGACATAACAGTGACATGACATGTGTCATAAGCAAGTCATAAACGTTTATGACATAACACTTCTGTCATTAAGTGTCTTTCGGTTTTTGTCATAACAAGATAGGGTTAGGGTTAGGATTAGAGTTAGGGTTAGGGTTAGAGTTAGGGTTAGAGGTTAGGGTTAGGGTTAGGGTTAGGGTTCATGTGTCATGACAGTG
>NC_055970.1:7568245-7573245 GCF_018492685.1 Alosa sapidissima
CTCGCAAAGATATTTCCATCCCAAGCAGTATGAAATATTAAACGTGTTCATTATATCCTCAATTTGCAGTTATTTCTCATCGCACACAGCCATTTTCCCCGCTTTCTTATTGGCACAGCGCTCTGGGCCTTGGGAGAGAAATCTCTCTTTTATTATTTAAATCCATGCATGAGGACTGAGCCCCCAGAAATCATCTCCATCCGGGAAGGAGGTGGCGGTGGTGGAGGTGGAGGTGGTGGCGTGTGTGTGTGTGTGTGTGTGTGTGTGTGTGTGTGCGAGTGCGGGGCCAGCAATGCTGATTGGCAGCTTGATATACACATGGCGGATGGAGCGGGTGATAATGCCCACGACAAAGAGAAATCTCTCCACCCAGTTATGTTTTTATTGAGGTCTAAGTGGGGGTGGAGAGGATGGAGGGGGGGGGGGGTAGTGGTGTTGGTGTTGGTGTTGGAGGGGGTTGAGAGGGGGCTTCGTTCTGGAAGGAGAGTTTTGACGCACAATAAAAGTAGCCTTCAATAATTGCGAGTGGCAATGGGCTGTGTCCCGGAGTCGCGGCTCGGGGTTGTCAGCGGGCGCGATGTAAATGTCTTTGACGTGTTTTTGTCTGGATAAAACTTTAATGTCGCGGGTGTGACAAATCGCATGCAAATGTTGTTTTCATCCCTCCTCCTCCTTCTCCTCCTCCATCTCTCCTCTCCTCTTCCCTGCGCCGCCGATGAGATGACCTCTGTCGTTTCCCCGAGGGAAATCAAGCCTTTAAAAAATGATTTGATGGCTGCATCCACACACAACTACCCCCCCCCCCCCACCTCTCTCTCTCTTTCTCTCTCTCTCTCTCACACACACACACACACACACAAACATACACACACACACAGTGCCAACACCCCCCACCCTGTCTAAGCCCCGGGTTGCAGGGTAGGCAGCCACAGAAGACAAGCGGAAGAGGGGGAACAAGAAAAGAGGAAAGGAGAAGAGAAAGCAGCGTTCTGCCATGGCCACTTGCACATGTGAACAAGTCGACATGTGAGAGGGACTGTGGCTGACTGAGCACATGGACTGCAGCGATTGTAACGCCACACACTGGGGATTTAATGATTGCAGGGTTGCTGGGTGGTGTGTGTATTTGTGTGTGTGTGTGTGTGTGTGTGTGTGTATTTGTGTGTGTGTGTGTGTGTGTGTGTGTGTGTGTGTGTGTGTGTGTGTGTGTGTGTGTGTAAAGAGTCAGTGTGTGTGTGTGTGTGTGTGTGTGTGTGTGTGTGTATTTGTGTGTGTGTGTGTGTGTGTGTGTGTGTGTGTGTAAAGAGTCAGTGCGTGTGTGTGTGTGTGTGTGTGTGTGTGTGTGTGTGTGTGTGTGTGTGTGTGTGTGTGTGTGTGTGTGAGGGGTGGCGAAGCGGAGGTGCAGCAGATCCAGGACTTCCTCCATTTCCTCTGTCCGTCGCCTCCATCTCCGCAGGACTCCTCCAGTGCGCCCCCTCTATCTCCGCACACCACATCACGCACAGGAACGGGAACTCCTCGCATGTGTGTGTGCACGCATGTGGCATGTTTGAATGTATTAGTGTCAACGTATGTATTAGTGTGTGCATTTGGGAACACAAACATATGTGATGCGTGTGTCTCTCTCTCTCTCTCTCTATGTGTGTGTGTGTGTGTGTGTGTGTGTGTGTGTGCGCGTGCGTGCACATCCACGTTTGCGTGTTTCAGCAGCTTTTTACATATAGCACACGAGTGTTTGAAGGCCAGCTTTAATATGCAGGGGAATAAGAGACTCTTTTGTACATTGTGAGGCAGCCAGCATCTGAGAGCAATAAAAACGTGACCCTGGGGGTCAATGCATAGAGGATGAAGGCAAGAGATATAATCAGACACGGAGGACACAACACCTCGTTTCTTCCCGCTTCCTCCACATATTTGGAAGCAGACTGGACTGGACTGGACTGGACTGGACTGGGCAGTGCTGGGCGCGGGCCTTCATAAGTTTAATATTTTCACAGGGTGACCTTTTGTCTCTAATAGAGTGGCTCGCCAATACGGATATATTGTATCTTTAGGGGGTGCAGAGACATTTTGGTGTCGCACGCATACACACGCTCACACATACTTACACACTCATCTTTCTTGGTATGTGTGTGTGTGTGTATATGCTTTTGAGTGTATTTATATGTGTTAGGCTGAAGGGGGTGTATAGGTGTGTTTATGGTTGTATATGTGTGTGTGGTGTTTATTTACGGTATATGTGTTTGTGTGTGTGTGTGTGTGTGTGTGACTTTTTGGTGTGCGCAGTGCATTTTTAATGGCCCACAACATAGCAGCGAGGTTGGAATGCTCTGGGTAAGCCGATACTCGTGCATTGAGCCTCGCGCCGCGGTAGACGCCGCCAGTTGAACCGAGGCCCCGATACTGCTGTGAACCGCATCCCGAAGCCGTGTAGCCCCGACAGGGGCCCAGGACTCCGGGGAGCGGGCACCACTGCCGCCCATAAGCCCTTAAACACGGACGCAGAACAGTCCACCGAAGCCAGGCCTGACAAACGCAGCCACTGCTCCTCAGCCTCTGCCTTCTGGCAGACTTGTAAGTGGGAACTGTATATGAGTGTGCTGAAGCGTGTTGGAAGTGTGTTTGTGAGAGAGAGTCTGCACCTGCACATGCGTGTATGTTTGTGTTAATGTGTGTGTGTGAGTGTCTAAAGACACACACCAGGGTTGTGCACAATTCGAATTGCAATTCTGCTTCCTGTTTGCTACCTCAATTGAAATGCAAGTGAAATTCAAGAATTTAATTGGAATTTAAGAGCCAGTTTCAATTCAATTCTAGAATTTTGCACAAGCCTGACACACACACACACACACACACACACACACACACACACACACACACACACACACACACACACACGTCTTGCGGTGTCATTCCGGCAGCGGGGGCCTTGTGTGTAATTATCCTCCATTAAGTATGCATGCGGACGCACGTATGAATGACATTTTCTGGCCGAGGCGGCTAATCCCCGCGCCGGTCTGGTTGCAGTCACGTGAGCAGCCTTATCAGCACCTCATCTTACTCTGGCCAGGCCGGATTTGCACCCCTCGCACCTGTTTGACTTCTGCAGCTCCACTCCGCTCTGTCCAGTTCCGCTCAGCACAGCACAGCTCGTCCCGGGCCTCGGACACCGCTTCCCACCACCGCGGTCACGTGACGGAGCGTGGGGGCAGTGACCACCGTCCCCTTACAGCTGCCGTAGCGTAAAGCTGAGAGGTCTGTCTGAATGCCCTCCCTTCTCTACTGAGGAAACATATCAGCGTCCCATATAGTTAGAATGAAGTGGGGAAAAAACTCTCTGGGTTTATGGATTTGATATTCAGGTCGGGTTGCGAGCGTGTTAGCCTGGCGTTGCTTAGCTATGCGGACGCTTGATTTAGCGTAACTCAGAAGTATGCTGCTGTACATTTAAAACGCTGACCCTGTGCTGCTTGTTTCATTTGTGTCGTTTGTTGTTTTGTCTTTCCAAAGCCAGATTGTCATGGCAGGGCACAAGAGATGTGTGTGTGTGTGTGTGTGTGTGTGTGTGTGTGTGTGTGTGTGTGTGTGTGTGTGTGTGTGTGTGTGTGTGTGTTTGCCTGGGTATTTATATGTTTATATCAATGAGCATGTGTGTATGTCTGTGTGTGTGTGTGTGTGTGTGTGTGTGTGTGTGCGTATATACATGCTCTGAAGCAGCCCTGTTTGATCTTTGTGGGTAGACGTGAGTTGCCCAGGGCTCTTAGCCTCATTTGGTATGTAGTCCTATGAATGTGAAAGTATTTGTTAAACCACATGACAAGAATACCTCTCCCCAGCAACAGATGTGCAGTAATTAGAGGGAGCTTAAGTTGTCTTAGAGCAGTGTGAAAAGTCACCACCAGCTGAGAAGTTTACAGTGGGGCTCACCTAATCACACAGACAAATACCCACACTGACACAGATACAGACAGTAAACACACACCAGCACACACACACACACAGACATGCACACATGCCCGTGCATACACATACACACACACACACACACACACATGCGCACATGCTGCTGCTTGTTATGTGCAGGCACCAGTGGCACAAATGCACACACAGATGGTGACAGAATAAACACACACGCGCACACACACACACACACACACACACACACACACACACACACACACACACACACACACACACACACACACACACACACACACACTCACACACTCACTCACTCACTCACTCACTCGGTCACTCACACACACACACACACACACACTCACACACACACACTCACATGCACGCTCAGAAACACACTTTTATCATTCCAGACAAGCATTACAAAGACACACATTTTTCTGTATCTCACTGTTATTTACTCTAAAAACACACTCCCTAACAGACAACAAAACAACAACAAAATACAACCCCCCCCCCCCCCCCCCCCACACACACACACACACACACACACTCACATAAACACACAATGCTTGTGCTACAGCCCACTACCTCTCTGCACGCCCACTCGCCACATGAAGCATTGATTAGGGCCGTGTATAGAGATGTATCATTCATGAAGCCAGTTGAGTCCAATGCCCGATCTGACAGCTGATCCACTGAACAGCCTAAAGGCAGAGAAGCCTCGGCGCTTATGAGAAGAGATGGGGAATGTGTCCACTCACACCACTCAGGGTTAAGGCCTTCACCTTTCCAAAGGAGCGAGAGAGAGAGGGATAGAGAGAGAGAGAGGGAGAAGAAAAACTACAAGTGATCAGGGCTGTTATCCATTCAGCAGTAAGGCTGGTTGATAATGGCCTATCTGTCAGCAGGACCCCACCATAAAGCCATTAACACCTTTTGTTGTTCCCCTTCTGTTCTCCAAACGTGCTGGGAAGTTCAAAAAGGCAAACGAGGCAATCTGTTAGCCCCACACCAACACACATGTGCAGCTCGCCTACACACACACACACACACACACACACACACACACACACACACAC